>NC_133617.1:54490549-54743049 GCF_048593235.1 Sminthopsis crassicaudata | reverse complement strand
CATTTGGGGTTTCTCCTCACTAACTTCCATTTCCTCCTGGCATCCATGGCAGGTTTTCCTCTCGTTGCTCTTGGCTGCCTTGGTCCCTTAACTGAGCACAAAGCCTGGCTCTCCTCCACTACCCCTAGGGACCTGCAGCTGTCCCAGCACCATTTCAAAGAAACCCCTTATTAAAATGACTCACTGATATCCCCCCATCCTTCCCGGCGGGGAGTTTAGGGCCTGGTGGCTGCCCATTCCATGCTGGCTAATTATCTTTAGAAGGCGAAGACCATCTGGCCCTGCCAGAGGCCTTGTAATGCTGGGGTGTGGAGAGAGACTGGTAAAACATGGATGAGAGTCAGAATGACATGTTCATTGGTGGGGGGCTGCCTTTTCGTTTGGCTGGGGCAGCAAAGGCTTGGTGGTCAGATATTGGATTGTAAATCTAAGCTAGGTGCTGGAGGAAAGATTCCTGGAGAAAACGGGTGAACTGGATTTAAACTAGATTTAAGAGAGAGGGACAGAATGGGTACGGTGACCTCCTCGGCTCCCATGGGGTCAGTGGTCATCTCCATGCTGATTCCCAGGTCTGCATATTCAGCCCCAGTCTTTTCCGGAGTTCCAGGCCCCTATCACCCACTATTTAATAAGAAATTCCAAACCGAATGTCTCACTGGCAATGTAAACTCAACTTGGCCAAAACAAAACTCATTATCTTCCCATCTCTCAATCTCCCAATTGAATTTGTTTATTTCTGTAAAGGACACATTGATCTTTTAGTCTCCTGGATTTAACAATCTTGTCTTGATTAGGCTCTTTATAGCTGGTCCCAAACTACTTTCCCAAACTTAGTCTATGTTATTCCCCTTCCTGAATTCTAATCTGGATAAACTCTCCTTGCTGTTCCTCACAAAACAAAACCAAAAAACCATGCCATACCTATATAACCTATATCAAATTGTTTACTTAGAAAAGAAGGAGGGGAGGAAAAAGGGAGAAAATCTGAGACTCAAAATTTTATTTAAAAAAAAAAAAGAATGTTAAATATTTCTTTTTTAATTTCTAACAGCAATGTTTTATTATAGCTTTTTATTTACAAAACGTGCATGGGTAATTTTTCAACACTGACCCTTGCAAAACCTTCTGTTCCACCTTTTCCCTTCCTTCCCCTTACCCCCTCCCCTAGAGGCAGGTAGTCCCATACATGTTAAATATGTTAAAGTATATGTTAAATACAATATATGTATACATATTTATATAGTTATCTTGTTGCACAAGAAAGATCGAATTTAGAAAGAAGGCAAAAATAACCTGAGAAGAAAAAAACAAAAATGCAAACTAACATTAGAATGTTAAATATTTCTACCATGTTCAACATATATTGGACTACTTGTCATCTAGGGGAGGTTATGAGGGAAGGGGGAAATTGGAACAAGGGCTAATGTTGAAGAATTGTCCACGCATATGTTTTGGAAAATAAAAAGCTTTAATAAAAAATGAATATTAAAATTGTTTTTACATGTAATTGGAAAAAATGTTATTTAAAAAGGGGAGGAGCATGCCATTTCCTAACTCCATACTTTTGCTTTGGTCTTCCTTCAGCCTGGTAGAATGCCTCACTTCCTTTAAGACTTGGCTTGAGTATTGCTCACAAAGTGACTGGTACCTAGGATTTCCGGCTCTTTTGTGATTTCTATGGGAGTTTTCTTGGAAAAGATACTGAAGGGGTTTGTCATTTTCTTTTCCAGTTCATTTGACAGATGAGGAAACTGAGGCAGAGTTAAGTGAACATGCCCAAAGTCACCCAGATAGTAAATGTTTGAGGTCGGATTTGAATTCAGGTCTTATTGACTCCAGGCCTATTGCCCTATCCACAATACTACCTAGCCTCACTAGTATTTAATAAATGTTTAATATATGCTTGTGGAACTGACTTTCTACATGAAGCTTTCCCAGACGCATTCTGGCTCTGTCATTCATTGTTCTAAGTACCCTCCCAGCTCTGACCTCCCGGGTTCTAAGGGCCCTCCCAGCTCTGACCTCCCGGGTTCTAAGGGCCCTCCCGGCCCTGACCTCCCGGGTTCTAAGGGCCCTCCTGGCCCTGACCTCTGGGTTCTAAGGGCCCTCCCGGCCCTGACCTCCTGGGTTCTAAGGGCCCTCCCGGCCCTGACCTCCCGGGTTCTAAGGGCCCTCCCCTCCCGGGTTCTAAGGGCCCTCCCGGCCCTGACCTCCCGGGTTCTAAGGGCTCTCCCGGCCCTGACCTCCCGGGTTCTAAGGGCCCTCCCGGCCCTGACCTCCCGGGTTCTAAGGGCCCTCCCGGCCCTGACCTCCCGGGTTCTAAGGGCCCTCCCGGCCCTGACCTCCCGGGTTCTAAGGGCCCTCCCGGCCCTGACCTCCCGGGTTCTAAGGGCCCTCCCGGCTCTGACCTCCCGGGTTCTAAGGGCCCTCCCGGCTCTGACCTCCCAGGTTCTAAGGGCCCTCCTGGGTTCTAAGGGCCCTCCCGGCCCTGACCTCCCGGGTTCTAAGGGCCCTCCCGGCCCTGACCTCCCGGGTTCTAAGGGCCCTCCCGGCCCTGACCTCCCGGGTTCTAAGGGCCCTCCCGGCCCTGACCTCCCGGGTTCTAAGGGCCCTCCCGGCCCTGATCTCCCGGGTTCTAAGGGCCCTCCCGGCTCTGACCTCCCGGGTTCTAAGGGCCCTCCCGGCTCTGACCTCCTGGGTTCTAAGGGCCCTCCCGGCCCTGACCTCCTGGGTTCTAAGGGCCCTCCGAGCTCTGACATCCTGGGTGCTGGAGAGTGAGTTTGGCTGCAGGGGGAGGTGTGTGTTAGAAGGCCTGGAGGAGCCCAGAGGAGACAAGCTGAGGGGAGGAAGGAGGCCCTAGTTTTGGGGTGTTTCAGCTGACAGGACACCCAAAAATAGCCATTCAGTGAAGCTGAAAGGAAAGGCAGTTGGGCAAGGAGGTAGCCAAGCGGAAGGGCCCGCTGCAGTAGTGGCTGTCAGTTCCTGTCTGCAAACCTGGCCAGGACCGCCCCATCCCCACCCCTTTGTGACTGAACTGAGAGATTCAGGAGAAAGGGCAGCCACAGGAGGGAACCATTTCTGGATATGCTGATATGCGGGGGGTCTGCCTCAACCTCCTTATGCTAAGTCTCCTGGACAGCCTCTCTCATCTTCCAGGGTGGTGGTACCTTCCCCCTCCGCAGGAAGTTGGCTCTGAATGCATCCCTTCCCCCTGAACAGGCTTTGATTGACTTCTAGAAAGTCCTTTCCTTTTTTATGGAAGGTTGGATTGGATGGTCTTGAAGGTCCCTTCTAGCTGTCACCGTCTTATCTGTGTTCTAAGGCGCCTTTCAGCATGGGCCGTAGTTGTGTGTTGTAAGGTTCCTTCCAGTCCCATAAACATGTAGTGAGAAAAACATCCCAAGAGACCTGGTCCAAGCCACCGCTGTGTGGTCTTGGCCAATTCCCACATTAGTAAAGTATGGGAGCTGGGATACATAATTAAGGCTAGAAGGGATGTTCAAGGTCATCTAGTTCAATGGTTTTTGAGTCTCTTTATACTTTTGAAAAATTATTGATGATCTAGATATTAACCATATTATAAGTAAAAACTTATTTTGAATTTGTTGACCTTTGAAAGGTTTCAGAGACCCCTTAGAATTCTCTGGATCACAAATTGAGAACCACTGATCTGGTTGAGTCTTTCAATTTTATAGAAGAGAAAACTGAGACCCAGGCAGGACTTTGTCCAAGGTCACAAAAATAATTTGCAGGCGCAGGTCTTCTGGTTCCAAACCAGTTTTACTTCCTTTCTGTTTTTTTCATTATTTAAAAAAAATTTTTTTCTTTAATCACTACTGCTTTGCTTTGATACAACAAACACACAAAGAGCCAATACTTCCCAAAACACTTAAAGCTATCTGGTGGTAATTGGTGATTGACAGGATGAGTCCCTCTGCAGTCTTTCCCTTGATGCTGGCAAGGAAGTCCATGGTCTCTAGCTTTCATAAGTGGTTTCCGACACTGGCCGTTACATTTGATGCTTTTGTGAGTAAAATATTTATTTGCATCATCGTATTCATTGTGTGCATCGTTCTTTTGGCTCAGCTTTATTGGCATGTAGGTATTCCAGGTTTCCTTTGACTTCTTCATATTCATTCATCTAAGAGTCAGTGCCCTGTTCCACAATACTGTTTCCACCACTGCTAAATGCTAAAAACTCTTTTTCAGTATCTTGTGGTTCTGGAACTTGAAGTCTCTGTTTCCTAACATATCCAGTTGGAATTGAATGATTTTCCACAGCTCTAAATGTTCTAAGAGCCCTCCTGACATTTTGTTTTAACATTTCTCCTAGCTCTGACAGTCTCTATATTCAGCCCTTTCCAGCCCTGACCTCCTGAGTTCTAAGGGCCCTCCCAGCCCTGACCTCCTGGGTTCTAAGGGCCCTCCCGGCTCTGACCTCCCGGGTTCTAAGGGCCCTCCCAGCCCTGACCTCCCGGGTTCTAAGGGCCCTCCCAGCCCTGACCTCTCAGGTTCTAAGGGCCCTCCCGGCTCTGACCTCCTGTGTTCTAAGGGCCCTCCCGGCTCTGACATCCTGGGTTCTAAGGGCTCTCCCGGCTCTGACCTCCTGTGTTCTAAGGGCCCTCCCGGCTCTGACCTCCTGGGTTCTAAGGGCCCTCCCGGCTCTGACCTCCTGAGTTCTAAGGGCTCTCCCGGCTCTGACCTCCTGGGTTCTAAGGGCCCTCCCGGCTCTGACCTCCCGGGTTCTAAGGGCCCTCCCGGCTCTGACCTCCCGGGTTCTAAGGGCTCTCCCGGCTCTGACCTCCCGGGTTCTAAGGGCCCTCCCGGCTCTGACCTCCCGGGTTCTAAGGGCCCTCCCGGCTCTGACACCCTGGGTTCTAAGGGCCCTCCCGGCTCTGACCTCCTGGGTTCTAAGGGCCCTCCCGGCTCTGACCTCCTGGGTTCTAAGGGCCCTCCCGGCTCTGACCTCCCGGGTTCTAAGGGCTCTCCCGGCTCTGACCTCCCGGGTTCTAAGGGCCCTCCCGGCTCTGACATCCCGGGTTCTAAGGGCCCTCCCGGCTCTGACACCCTGGGTTCTAAGGGCTCTCCCAGCTCTGACATCCTGGGTTCTAAGGGCCCTCCCAGCTCTGACCTTCTGGGTTCTAAGGGCCCTCCCGGCTCTGACTTCCCGGGTTCTAAGGGTCCTCCCAGCTCTGACCTCCTGGGTTCTAAGGGCCCTCCCGGCTCTGACATCCTGAGTTCTAAGGGCCCTCCCGGCTCTGACCTCCCGGGTTCTAAGGGCCCTCCCAGCCCTGACCTCCCGGGTTCTAAGGGCCCTCCCAGCCCTGACCTCCCGGGTTCTAAGGGCCTCCCTCCTGGGTGCAGCAGTGAATCCCGCACCACCAGCAGCTTGATTTGAAGACCCTGGCTGGCTGGGCGCCCTGCTTGGTCATTGTTTCCCCGGGTTCCCTCATCTGCACAGTGGGCTGGAGGAGGAAATGCCAGGCCCCTCGGCACGTCGCCGGGCAGCCCCAGGCCCGGAGCGTGCCGGATTCCCGGGGCGCCGCCCTCACGGTCTCCGTTTCCTCCCCAGGTGCCCGTGAGAATGGTGGCGAGGCCCTAGACCATGCTGCACACCATGCCATGTTGGCTCCGGCTCCTGGGCCTGCATCTGGTGCTCCTGAGCGGGGCCCCGGGCGCCGGGTGCCCGGCCCGCTGCGAGTGCGTGCCGCAGCTGCGCTCCGTGGTGTGCCACCGCCGGCGCCTCACCGCCATCCCCGAGGGCATCCCCACCGAGACCCGAGTGCTGGAGCTGAGCCGCAACCGCATCCGCTGCCTCAACCCCGGCGACCTGGCGCCCTACCCGCTCCTGGAGGAGCTGGACCTGAGCGAGAACGTCATTGCCCACGTGGAGCCCGGAGCCTTCGGGAACCTGCTGCACCTGCAGACGCTGCGCCTGCGCGGCAACCAGCTGAAGCTGATCCCCCCGGGCGTCTTCACCAAGCTGGGCAACCTCACTCTGCTGGACCTGAGCGAGAACAAGCTGGTCATCCTGCTGGACCACATGTTCCAGGACCTGCGCAGCCTGAAGCGGCTGGAGGTGGGCGACAACGACCTGGTCTTCATCTCGCAGCGCGCCTTCTCGGGGCTGCTGGCCCTGGAGGAGCTGACGCTGGAGCGCTGTAACCTCACCACGCTCTCGGGGGAGTCCCTGGCGCACCTGCAGAGCCTCGGGGCTCTGCGGCTGCGCCACCTGGGCATCCCGGCCCTGGAGGAGCACAACTTCCGGCGCCTGCCCGGCCTGCTCCACCTGGAGATCGACAACTGGCCGCTGCTGGAGGAGGTGGGCGCGGCCTCCCTGGGGCTGGGGGGAGGAGGGGCGGGGCCCAAGAAGTGATTCTGGTCATTTTCAGTTAAGCCCTTTAGATAGGAGCCACAGAAAGAACTTCGAATTGGGAGTCTAGGGACCTACGTTCAAAGTCTAAGTGATTTGGAACAAGTGAGCCCTCCCTGCCCTCGTTGCTCCGCCCCCCACTTAATAGTATTGTATTTTTCCATCGCATGTGAGGATAGTCTTCAACGTTCATTTTTATAAGAGTCTGAATTCCAAGTCCTCTCCCCCTCACCTTCCCCCCTCCAAGACAGCAAACAGGCTGATGTACATGTACATTTTACACATATTCAGTCATGTTGTGAAAGAAAAATCGGAACAAAAGGGAAAACTATTAAAAAAAAAAAGGGGGGGGGAATAGTGCGCCCCAGTCTGCATTCAGTCTCCAGCTGTTTCTCGGATGTGGATGGCATTTTCCCATCCTGATCCATTGCAACTGCCTTGGAGCACTGTATTACCGAGGAAGAGCTAAGTCCGCCTGATAGCTGCTGTTCCCCGCACGCGACCCCGGGTCTGCCTCGTCACAGTTCGTGTAAGTCTTTCCAGGCTTTTCTGCTCATCGTCTCTTATAGAACAGTGACATTCCACCGCGTTCACACACCTTACTTTGGTACAACAAGGCCCTGGCACTGCCATTTACTATCAGTGTTCGACTTTCGGCCAAGTGAAGTGCCTCACACACCTAACGGGCCAGCTGAGGGGCTCAGGGTGGATAGAATGTTCTGGAGCAGGAGAACCGAATTTCCGTCTAGTCTGAGACCCTTAGCATCCGCTCGCTTTAGCCCACGAAGAAGGAAACGGTGAGCGACTCCAGTAACTTTGCCAAGAAAACGCCCTAATGGGGCAGCCTAAATGGCTCCCTAAGCATTGGGAGTGCAAATTAAAGCGAAAGGCGCCTCTACCATTAACAGCTCAGTCTCCTGGGAGAGAGCACAAGGGGAGACGCCGGGATTCAGGGGGAGCGGGAAAGAAGGAAGATGAGGGCCGGGAGAGCGAAGGAGGGAGAGCATTCCAGGCTTCTCTAGAAACGAGGGGGCTGGGCTTAGGGGCATCCGAGGAGGAAATAGGACATACTGGAACTCCGGCTGCACTGACAGGGAGAGCAGGGCTCAAGGACAGACACCTGTCTCCGGCACTAGTGAAGCCCCCCATGTCTCACTTTCCCCGTCCAGAAAGGGCATCAGGGAGCAGACTGGATGGCGTTTTCTCCTCAGGCTCTTCCAGCTCTAACATTATTATTAGAAATCCGCGCGGGATTTTGGGTACTTAATGATTTTCGGCTTCGTTTCAGTCACTAATTAAGCCGCGGCTGATAGCCTGGCATCTGGTAGACGCAGTTACACAACTGGCGCGGCAGGCAGATGTTTGGGCCCTGGTTCCCGTGTGCTGCCTGATCACAGAGAGGACTTTGTTCTAAAACTCTCAGGGGCCACGTGGGCCGCAGACTGGGAATCCGAGGGGCCCAGAGGCAGGGCGTTGAAGGGTGGTTGGTTTTTTGGGGGGTTTTTTTGAGGCAGTTGGGGTTAAGTGACTTGCCCAGGGTCCCGCAGCTTAACACTTTCCTGCCCCCTCCCTCTCGCCTCTTGCTGTAACGGGAGGTAGCCGCCCCAGCCCTCTCCGGCTCCGCTGTCTCAGCCCCCCCCCCCCCCCCCCAGCTCTGACGTTCTGTGGTCCGTTCCAGGTCACAGCCAGCAGCCTCCAAGGCCTCAACCTGAGCTCGCTGTCCGTCACCTACACCAACATCAGTGCGGTGCCCGCCGCGGCCCTGCGGCACTTGGCCTACCTCACGTCCCTCAACCTGTCCTTCAACCCCATCAGCACGGTGCCGCGGGGCTCCTTCCGGGACCTGGTGCGCCTGCGCGAGCTTCACCTGGCGGGGGCCCTGCTGGCCGTGGTGGAGCCGCAGGCCTTCCTGGGCCTGCGCCAGATCCGCCTGCTCAACCTGTCCAACAACCTGCTGGCCACGCTGGAGGAGAGCACCTTTCACTCGGTCAACACGCTGGAGACGCTGCGCGTGGACGGCAACCCCCTGGCCTGCGACTGCCGCCTCCTGTGGATCGTGCAGCGCAGAAAGACGCTCAACTTTGACGGGCGGCTGCCCTCGTGCGCCACGCCGGCCGAGGTGCGGGGGGACGCGCTCCGGGAGCTGCCCGACTCGGCGCTCTTCGAGTACTTCGTGTGCCGCAAGCCCAAGATCCGCGAGAGGCGGCTGCAGCACGTGGCGGCCGCGGAGGGCCAGGCCGTGAGCTTCTTCTGCCGCGCCGAGGGGGAGCCCGAGCCCGCCATCAGCTGGCTCACGCCCCAGCACGGCGTGGTGACGGCGGCCGGCGGCGGCCGGGCCCGGGTGCTGGCGGGCGGCACGCTGGAGATCCGCGAGGTGCGGGCCCAGGACAGCGGCACCTACGTGTGCGTGGCCAGCAACGCCGGCGGCAACGACTCGTACTTTGCCACGCTCGCGGTGACTCCCGGGGCCAACCGGACCCTGGGGCCCGCCGAAGGGGGGGACCTGGCGGCGCGCAACGACACGCAGCCCCCCCGCTTCCCCCTGGACCTCACCACCATCCTGGTGTCCACCGCCATGGGGTGCATCACCTTCCTGGGGGTCGTGCTTTTCTGCTTCCTGCTGCTCTTCGTGTGGAGCCGCGGCCGCGGCCAGCACAAGAGCAATTTCTCCGTGGAGTACTCCTTCCGGAAGGTGGACGGGCCGGCGGCCGCGGCTGGCCAGGGGGGCGCCCGCAAATTCAACATGAAGATGATCTGACTCCCGCCGGGGCGACCTCCTCCTCCCTCCCGGCGGGCCCAGTGCTCCCTCCCGGCGGGCCCCGTGCTCCCTCCCGGCGGGCCCCAGTGCTCCCTCCCGGCAGTGAGCCCCGCCCCACCTTCCACTAGCAGCGGGACTGGGGAAGAGCCTCCGTTTGCTTCTCTGTAAGGGTGGGGGGAGGGGAGATCCTGGAGGCCCCTTCCCCTCCGTAAAACTCTCCGACCTTATGATCCTTCTCGTTGGAGAGCAGCTGGGGGGGGAGGGGAGGCTGTCCCCCGGAGGCACCCGGGCTGGGGTGATTGGATGTAGGAAGGGGGAGGGGGAGTTTCCACGCCTGAGAAACCCCAGCCAGTGGGGAGAAGCCGAGCTCAGAACCCCTCTCCCATCCACCCTCCGGGTCCGGGTGAGAGTCTCCCCGCCCTACCTTAGCCCGGGTTTTTTAAAAAATATCAACTATGCATTTCTCAGAGGGTGGGGAACGGGAGGGGCACAGCCAGGGCTGGGAGGGGGTTTTTCCTTCTCAAAAACAGAAAAAACGCAGAAATGCTTTTCCCCCAAGGATGCATTTCTAAAGGCTTTTCACTGACAGAGCTGCAACTCTGGGTGACCGGGGATGGTCCGTTCTCCTTCCGGTCCTCCTCGTGCCCTGTGCAGGGGCTGGAAGCGGGAGACATCCTATGGCAGCTCTCAGAGACCCGGGCACCCGGGTGAGACTGCGGTAACGCTCCCCCTGGGGGCTCCCCCTGGTACAGCACCTGCGTGCCGCCCGCGTGAGGCACCGGGCGGTTTCCCCCAGGTCATAGCCAGAGCACACGCACAGCTCAGACCGGGAGGCCGGTGACCACAGAGCTGGCGCCCAGAGCCTCCCCACTACTGCCCAAGTCAGCCACAGGGATGTCGTGACCTTTGCCCCAGCATCTCCCACTCCATTTTCATGGCTCGGATTCTCACTTGTGGCAGAGCTCGGGAGACAAATGGTAATGAGAGGGGGGAGGGGGGAGAGGTCGATGCAGTCTGGCTCATCCTCAGCAGTCAGGGTGGGGGGGGAGGTGGTTCCAAGGCCTGCTCATCATCCCTCCGGGCTCCCAGGAGAAGTGGGCTGTGGCCTCAGTTTCCCCTCTGCACAGTGGAGCTGGAGGGGGGCAGAAGAGTTAGACAAACCTGATTTATTTCTTGACTTTATCACTTCACTTTTGACTACCCCACCATGGCTTTTCCTATCAGAGAACTGGAGCCTCTTTTTACTGGGTAACCATCCAGTTTGCTCTTTGGAAGGGGACACTTTTTTTTTTTTTAATTAATAAAAATTAGAAATTATAGTCACCTTTCTGTCCGGAATCATAGTGACTATGAAATGTCAGAGCAGGAAGAAGGCCATCACCTAGGCAGGCACAGTGTGCAATGGAAAGAGTCATGACTCGGAAGTCAGAGGATCCGAGTTCAAATTCTGCTTCTGATGCTGACTACCTGTAAGCTTGAGGAAGTTGTGAAACGCCCTGGGCCTCAGTTTCCACACCTGTAAAATGAAGAGTTTGGACTAACTGATTTCTGAGGTCCCTTCCCACTTTTAGTGCTTATGATACAAGTCTCTTATTTTATCTCGGATGATTGAGACCCAGATAAGTGAAGTGAACCTCTGATTCAGAGGTCGCAGGAGGGGAAGGATGCCCGTTAGAAGAGGAGGGGCTCATGCCTGCTAGGATGCCAGCCCCACCCCCATTCTGATCCACAGGCAATCCCAAGTGCTGCTGCTCACCCCCCACGGTGGCCCAATATTCCAAGCTGGGAGTTCCTGTACAAAAGCTTGTGAGGAATTAGAGGTCCAGCAATGGGAGAGAAGAAGGGCAGAGAGAAATCCTGGGCTAGCATCAGGATTCAGATAAAAAAGTGGGAGTCAGAATTTAGCTCTCCCATCAACCTGCCTGCACAGTCTGGGTCTCACTTTCTGCTCTATGGGAGGAGGTTACACCAAGGCTCAGGCCCTCCTAGAACTGATTTTGGGCTCTGTGCTCTTAAGGCCCTGCCTGTGTTAGCTTTCCCTATTTAAAAGAGGGGTTCACAATTTCCTCCATCCTGATCTCAGAACTCTGGCTCACTCACACTCAGCTTCCTCCTAACACCATTTTTTGTCTTTGGTTAAAGGAAAACTGAGACCTGATTCTTCCTTGCAGAGGTATACATACCAGTTATGTCCCAGGGGATCCACAAATGAATGTTGTTGGAGCAGGGGCCAGTCACAGCTGCTAACAAGGACTGGTGTGATCCTCCCAACTCTCTTCTTTCTCTCTTGGAGAAGAGGACACAAGTAAATCCCTTTTTGGCCCCCTCCTCCATAAAATACCTTGTCTCCACACTTGATTTTCTGTATAAAAGCATGTGTTATCTCTAAGCCCTCACTGGCTTCTGCCTCCTTCTTGGGATATGTGGTTATGGGGGGAGGTGAGAAGGGAAAAACTCAACTGAGACCTTCCTTAGTTGTAAGGATGTACAAGGAGTTCAGAGACAACATCTCACTCAGCACAAAAAGGGCTATCTCAGTCTGTTCCTGCAGACAATAAGGATTTGGCCCCTGAAAACCTAGGGAAGGAAGTCCTCAGAGTCTTGCTAATGAGTCTTCTCCCCTTCACTCCTCACCCAACTCTGTGTTCAGGTCATTCTTAATTTTTTTTGCACTTAACTATTTCATTTTTCCAATTATATGTAAAGATAGTTTTCAACATTTATTTTTGTAAGATTTTGAGTTCCAACTTTTTCTTCCTTTCTTCCTTCCCTTCCTCCTTCTAAGAAAGCAATCTGATATAGGTTATATATGTACAATCATGTTAAACATACTTCTACATTAGTCATGTTGTGAAAGAAAAATCAGAACAAAAGGGGAAAAAACTCACAAGAAAGAAAAAGCAATAAAAGTGAGAATACTCTGCTTTGATCTGCATTCAGACTCCATAGTTCTTTCTCTGGATGTGGAAGCTATTTTCCATCACAAGTTATTTGGAATTGTCTTGGATCATTGCATTGCTGAGAAGAGCTAAGTGTCCTAGTTGATCACACAATGTTGCCAGTACTGTGTACAAGGTTCTCCTGGTTCTGCTCACTTCACTCAGTATCAGTTCATGTAAGTCTTTCCAGGTTTTTCTGAACTCTGTCTGCTCATCATTTCCTATAGCAGAATTAGATTCGTATACCACAATTTGTTCAGCTGATGGGCATCCTTTCAATTTCCAATTCTTTGAGACTATAAAAAGAGCTGGTATAAATATTTGCGTCCTTTTCCCTTTTTAATGATGTCTTTAGGATATAGATGGAGAAGTGGTACTGCTGGGTCAAAGGGTATACACAGTCTTACAGTCCTTTGAACTTATAGTCCAAAGTGCTCTACAGAATGGTTGGATCAGTTCACAACTCCACCAACAATGCATTATTATTCCAATCTTCTCATTCATCATTTTCCTTTTTTTTTTTTTTAATGGATAGTTCTTGAACAGTAAAACTTATAAGTTCAGTTAGTAGAAAGGTTCATAAGTGGGAAAGGCCAGAATGGGGAAAGACAAACAGGACCATTGTTGCTATAATAAATGGAATGTTCCCTTTTCAATAGGAGGACTGAGCAGCCAAATTTGGGTTTAGGAAGTGGGGGTGATAGTGGAATGGATTTAGTCAGACCATAAGTAGAATACTGGGCCCCACATTTTGGGAAGGATGTTGACAAACCAGTGTACATCCAGAGGAAGACAACCATATATGGAAGAGTGTTTGTTGAAGGAACTGAGAATGTTTAACTTGGAGGAAAAAAAGACATTGGAGGCACATGAAAGCTCTCTTCATTGTCATATAGAACAAGCATGAGACTTGTTCTATTTGGCTTCAAAAAACAGAACTAAGCAGGGGGTAGAAACTACAAAGAAGCTGATGCAATCTGACAAATCCTAATATTGAGTGGTCCAAAAATGCTATAAAGTATTGCATTCTTTATCAATGGAGGTGTTCAAATAGAGCCTAGAGGATCACTTCTCAGGGATATGATACATAGGAGGTTCACAATTAGTCTATTAGAATTTTTCCCCTCCTGAGGCTGGGGTTAAGTGACTTGCCCAGGGTCACACAGCTAGGAGAAGTGTTAAGTGTCTGAGACTAGATTTGAACTCGGGTCCTCCTGAATTCAGGGCTGGTGCTCTATCCACTGCGCCACCTAGCTGCCCCCACTATTAGAATTTATTAAGGGACATCCATGTGCTATATGCTGTGTTAACTTTGGGGATAGGAAGAAGGGAAAAATCAGTCTTTACTCTCAAGATGCTCACAGTTTCATTGGAGGGAGGGAGGAAGAGGCTGTAAGAAATAGCAAAATTCGAACAACTATTTGCAAGCAAAAAAATCTCTGATAAATTCAAAATGGTCTCAGGGGAATGAAAGTTACTGTCTTTAAGGAGAATTGGGAAGGGTTTCTTGCAGGAGGTGAGATTTTAGCTGAGACTTGAAGTCACGGAAGCAGAGGTGAGGAAGGAGAACCTTTCAGATATGGAAATGCCCAATCATGAGATGGAGAGTCCTGCAGAGGAAGAGCAAGGACAATGTCTCCAGAAATACCTAAAGGTGAGTAAGATAAATGAAGACTGGAAAGTTAGAAAGGTCAAGGTTATGAAAGGCTTTAAAATTAAATGAGATTTTGTATTTTATCCTGGAAGTGTTCAAGAACTATTGGGGTGGATGAAATGGGAGAGGGGAATTGACATGGTCACACCTGTGCTTTAGGAAGATCATTTTGACAGTTGAGTGTAGGATGGGAGCAGGAAGAAACAAGTTATGGAGACCCATGAGCAGACTATGGCAATAGTCCAGACATGAGATGACCATGTCAGAGAAGAGAAAGGAGCATATAGGAGAGACACTTTGAAAGTAGAAATATCAGAAACTGACAATCAATTGGATATTGGGAGGAGTGAGGAGTACAGAATGGTATATCTAGATTGTGAGCTTGGGTGAATCACAGAATGGTGGTACCCTCACCAAAAGCAAAGTAAAAAGAAGATAATTTTTTTGGGGGGGGAGAGAAGAGTTCAATTTTGTACATGAAGAGTTTAAGATGAATGTGGGAGATAGTTGGAAATTCAAGTCTGGAGGTTGGGAAAGAGGTTCAGGATGGATGGATACATCTGAGAATCATCTTTGTGGAAGCTGACAAGATCTCCAAGTGAAATAGTGTAAAAAGCTGACTTCCACTGAGGTACAGATTAGACTAATTGCTTCCAACGTTGAGGTTCTGATCTCATCACCTTATCAACTTCCACCAGCTAACACAACTTCTAACAGTCTTTTGCTTTTAGCTACATCATCTGAGTATCCTCCCTGAGGCTATAACTAAGGGATAACAGTCTCCCTTTATTTCCTTCCAGGAGAAAGACTTTATTCATATACTTTAAAAAACGTTTTTGGTTTTTTTTATGAACAAAAATAAAGTC
Organism: Sminthopsis crassicaudata; assembly: GCF_048593235.1. Taxonomy (NCBI): domain Eukaryota; kingdom Metazoa; phylum Chordata; class Mammalia; order Dasyuromorphia; family Dasyuridae; genus Sminthopsis; species Sminthopsis crassicaudata. The sequence goes on along the minus strand of NC_133617.1, from coordinate 54,728,459 downwards.
TCTCTCCCCTTCTTACCTCTCCCCTTTTATCCTAAAGACTTACTATTGATTATGAGAAAATTCAGGCATAAACACTACTCAGTGCCCAATTCCAAATCAGCACTATTATTTCAAAGACATCTCAGCTGAGATGTTTGCTTCCTTACCCTATGTCTTGAGCCAACCCACTAAGGACTCCTTATTTGGAGCCCATCTCTTTATGGTTCTATTCAGTTCTTTCCTTTTGGGTCTATCCCTGCAGGTTCCAATTTATTTATTCCTATATGTATTTAGATTATTCCTATATATAGCTTGTTTGTACATATTGTATGTTAGCTTGTGAGCTCCTTGACATCAGGGACTACATTTTTCCTTTTTCTGTACCCCCAGAGCTTGCTTAGCACAATACCTGGCACACAGCAGTCACTTAATAATTTCTAATAGAATTGTCAATAGAATGGCTGTCTGCTAAGGCTTTGATCTCTGAGTCAGACTGAGCTTCCCAAGAGCTCCCTAGTGCTGTTAGAACTCATCTTCTCCAAAATAACTCATGGATTAAGACGATCCAAAACCTATATAAGGTGTTGAGTTCTCTATAAGGTATTGAGGTGTTCAAGCAGAGGCTGGAGCATCACTTCTCAGGGACATTGTAGACAGGAGGTTCACAATTAGTCGATTAGGATTTATCGTATCTGGAGAACTGCCATAGTTTGCTCATGGGTCTCCCCGCCTCAAGTAATCATCCTCCACTCAGCTGTCAAAATGATCTTCCTAAAGCACAGCTCTGTCATGTCATTTCCCTTCTCTCACCTAATCATCCTCCCCCTTCCCCCCCGCCGCCAGTTCTTGAATGCTTTCCCTCCTTTTATTTACTCCCGGCTTCCCAATTTCCCTACTTAAGTTTGTGTTACATCGTGGCAGATAGAGGAACGGGGTTCCAACTCCACCTCTGACATAAGCTACCTGTATGCTCATCACTTAAGAGTGTCAGCCTTCTCTAAGTCTCAGTTGCCCCATCTATAAAAGCAAGAGCTCAGGGTAGGTCAGGGGCTCTCAAAGTATGGCCGAGGGGTTCTGGTCAAAACACTTTTCATCATAATGCTATTTTAATCTATACAGTAAATAGTAACAGAACCTACACAAACCCAAATTCTTAGGGAGTGGGATTCTCCAGTATCAAGAGTTCCTGAGAACTGCTGAGCTGGACGATTTCTCCGGTCTCCTCCATCTCCAAGAATCCACCAGTTTATTACACACAACTGCAGTTCTCGGTGCTTTATGGCACGGTGACATGGAGAGGACACGGATCACCGATTCTACAGCTGATACATGATTGTGTTTCCACAAAGGTTTACATGAGCCTTCCTCCTGATCTCCACGAGGTAGGGACACAGGACAAATATCATCTCCCCTTTCCAAATAAGATACTAAAGTTCAAACCAGATGGAGGTTCCCAAAGTGCTCCACAAATAATCGGTTCCCTCATAACAGCTGGAATCTTCCTCCCTTGCACTTGGTCCCCCGGGGTCACAGGCTCTTTTCACGAGGCAGCCAGCTGCTCTAAATGACTTGACTCGACTGGACAGCTGCTAAGTGGCTGAGCCAGGCTCCAGGTCTCTCCAGCCCAAAGCTTGGCTCTGGGACGGCCGTACCAGGCCAGCTGTCTCTCAGGTGTGCCCTCACACTAAGCTAACGACATCCTGGGGCTGAAAACCTGAAAGGGCATGGAACGGCCTTACTCCTGCACGCTGAGTGATTTGGGAAGCCTCATTCAATCAATCAACAAGCACTTCTTAAACACCCAGTATAGGTTTATTAGTCAATGATAAAACAAAGGCAAAAATGAAATAGTCCTTGCACTCAAGGAGTTTCCACTCTCTCGGAGAGCTAATGTACATGTATATGTTTTTATATATGCACACGAACACATTGTGTATATATGTGTATATGTTTTCTTTTTTGTTGTTTATTGTTATTTATTTTTAAAGAGTAGGGAAAAGAAAAAAAGGAAAATAAAACAAAATAGAACGTTGTCATGTGTCCAGCAGAACATCATGGAGAATTCAAAATACATAATAATAAATTACCAGTTCGAGAAAGAAAATATAATAGTAAAAGAAATTATGTATATATGAGTGTCCATCTTTTCTTTGCTTCCTCGTAGCTTTTCTTTTGTTCTCTGCTGTTACTTTTTTTACTTTATTCTTTTTTCCCCTTTCATACCCTTCCCTCTGCCCCAAGCAGGCTATAGTTAAGTACCGATATATTTATATAGAGGTATATACATACATACATACATTCATACCCACCCACAGACCCACATACACACATACATAGAGCGACCTGCATACATACCTACATATACTCACACATATAAACACAAGTACATCTGTAAACAAGCATTTGAAACAATACATAATGCAGATTTCTCTCTTGACCGAATCTTTAAATTTGACATTGTCTAAGATCAATAATTCCTAGTCCTACCTTTTTTCTAATACGTTTGAGAACTGATCCTTGTTTTTGTATTTATGCATATCTCTCTTTTCTTTCCCAGTTAACTCTTCTGCTTTAATTCTGCTCCTTAACTTGCCTAGCTATTACTTAAACTCCCGCACCCATGATCCCTCCTTTGTCTTCTGCCCTCACCCTTTGCTTCTCCCTTCATCCAGCCCTCTCCCCTTATTTCTTTATGGATTTTGGAGGGTGCTTTACTCTTCATGATATGTATGTGACGTTGCTTATTTAGCCGATGTGAGTAGGTTTTCAGAATTACAAGCCCTCCTCCTCCCTCTAATGCTTCTGTCTCTTCTCCTGCACCTCATTTGTATAATATAATGGCTATTTTTACCTTAACTCTGCCCCAATCTTTCTTTTGAGCTGCCTAATAGCTGATGTCAATCTTAATCATGTGGTATACATTTCCATAAAAAATATGAACAATTTGTCCATGTTAAGTTCCTTGAAAATTGATCTTTAAGAATGGCTCTTATATGTTTTCTATTGAGTTCATATATACATATATGTATGGCATGTATATATCGATATATACACAACCTGAGAAGAAGTAAAATGTCTCCCTTCTCCCCCCACTCCCACTGGCAGTGACTGACATAAAAAACCAAATTGTTACAGGCTGGAAGGCCATGGTATCTTGTAATCAGCCAAAGATATATTAAAGATCTTGTCTCTCTGAGCCTCAGGCTGGATCTGCCCTTATTGACACATTCATAAATCGTCCCAGGAGAGATCAGAAAACACAAATGACAGAGGATCAGGGTGTGCCCAGGACCTAGGACTGGCAGTCCCTTTCCCATGTACCTGGAGGACTTTCTGTCTTTCTGTCATTGCTCTCTCATAAACACATGTATGTACACATGCTCAGACACTAAATTATAAAATCCAGGAGGTCAGAGCTGGGAGGGCCCTTAGAACCCAGGATGTCAGAGCTGGGAGGCCCTTAGAACCCAGGAGGTCAGGGCTGGGAGGCCCTTAGAACCCAGGAGGTCAGGGCTGGTAGGGCCCTTAGAACCCAGGAGGTCAGGGCTGGGAGGATCCTTAGAACCCAGGAGGTCAGAGCTGGGAGGGCCCTTAGAACCCGGGATGTCAGGGCTGGGAGGATCCTTAGAACCCAGGAGGTCAGAGCTGGGAGGACCCTTAGAACACAGGGTATCAGGGCTGGGAGGGTCCTTAGAACCCAGGAGGTCAGAGCTGGGAGGACCCTTAGAACACAGGGTATCAGGGCTGGGAGGATCCTTAGAACCCAGGAGGTCAGAGCTGAGAGGCCCCTTAGAACCCAGGAGGTCAGAGCTGGGAGGGCCCTTAGAACCCAGGATGTCAGGGCTGGGAGGGCCCTTAGAACCCAGGAGGTCAGGGCTGGGAGGGCCCTTAGAACATAGGATGTAGAACTGGGGTAGAACTTTAGAATATGAAAGAAATGTTAGAACTGGATGAATCTTAGAACATGGAATAAATTTTTTTTTATTTTAAAGAACATGGAACATCAAAGGTAGGAGGGGCCTCAGAACAAAAAGTGAAAGAAATAGGAAGGAGACTTTGGACACAAAATGTCAGAGGGAGGAGTAATCTTAAAATACAGACCGTCAGAGCTGGGAGAGGCCAGTCCAGCCCCTCATTTTACAGAAGGCCTGAAAGGGGAAGCGTTTTGCCTAAAATAATACAGCATGAACAGCAGGTCCATGTGTAGAGCGCAGATGTCCTGACCCTCAGTCCCGGCCCGTTCCAAAGCGCTGCGCTACCTCCTATCTGAAACAGGCGTTCCAGGTTCTGCTGTTGTGGACTAGCAGCGTGATGGAAGTAAGTTACTTGCCCATGTTGAGCCCCTGGTATAAAATAGAGAGAACAGCCTATTTGCGCCTGTCTCCCTCTCCTGGGGGGGCAGGAAGAGCAGATGAAACCAGAGTGAGGAGAGGGTAAATCCTCCCTGTGGCTGTAATCCTCCCCAGCCTCGGCCCTTTCTAAAATCAGACAAAAGCCAGAGCAGGTGTTTGGCTGCTCTATTGTTGAAAAGTATGACAGATGTTTTTTAAATAAGAACAAAGGGCACGAGAATCAGATCAGAGCGAGGAGATGCACCGGGTGCCAGTGCTGTGAAAGGGGTGGCAGAGGAGAGCTGCCTGAGCCCCGGCCCGGGCCTGACCCCCAGATGGGAGCAGAAATGTGGAGGCCAGAAGGGGGAGGAGCCATTCTCCTGGCATCCTCATTAGTGGTGAGACCCCCCACCCCCCCTTGGAGTACCTCGAGGTTCTAGGAGCCACATGTTGGAAAGGACGAGATCCCCCAGATGGGAAGAAACTGGAGACCCAGGCTGCTTTGAAGGTCCATTGAAAGAAATGGGTTTGGGGCAGCTAAGGGGCGTAGTGGAAAGAGCACCAGCCCTGAATTCAGGAGGACCCGAGTTCGAATCTGATCTCAGACACTTAACACGTCCTAGCTGTGTGACCCTGGGCAAATCACTTAACCCCAGCCTCAGGGAAAAAGAAAGAAAGAAAAAAAAAGAAATGGGTTTGGGGCAGCTAGGTGGCGCAGTGGAGAGAGCACCAGCCCTGAATTCAGGAGGACCTGAGTTCAAATGTGATCTCAGACACTTAATACTTCCTAGCTGTGTGACCCTGGGCAAGTCACTTATCCCAGCCTCAGGGAAAAAGAAAGAAAGAAAAAAAAAAGAAATGGGTTTGTTTAGCCTGGAGAAGAGATCACATACTGATCTGAAATGGGAAAGTGGATTAAACTCAATCTGCAGGACCAGGATAAATGAGTGGGTGGAAATTTCAGGGAGCAGATTCTGGCTCAACATGAAGAAATAGTTACAGCTCTGACTCTACCTGATTGCCTGACTTAAGTATCCAAATGGACTGTCTCAGGAGGTCAGAGTTCCCCATCACTGGAGGTCTCCAGGTAGAATCTGGATAAACACCAGAAAATCTGTAGACAGGATTCCTATTCACTTACATTGGATGATCTGTATCCTTGAAACACTTTCCCCCAAGAACATTCCTTCAAAAGACCTCAAAGAGGAAGGAAAAGTCGGAGCCTCTAGGACTTACACACTCTCCCCCAGGTTCCCAAGAAATTTCCGTCTTCCTCCCTAAAAGGTGTCTCCAAGTAAACTAGCCATCCCCTCAGTCTCCAAGACCACCTAGCAGAGGTCTTAGGGAAAGACCAAGGACCAATTAATTCTGGGTTAAATTAGGGCAAAACAAGAAACAGCCACCAGATGGTTTTTAAGGCACCTGCAAGTTCAAATTTGCTAATGTTTAATTGTTATGATAAATATTTTCACTGGGACCGTCTAGAAAGGAAAAAAAAAAAAAAAGGACCCTTTTCTCTGCAAAGGAACAAAAGATGTTAGACTTCGAAGGAACTTCTGTTATCTGAAGCCCAGAGAGCAGAATTGTCTCCTTCTGCTTGGATAGCTGCAAACGATCATGGCCTCAGAGATTCTGGATGTTGGAAGTCAGTCAATAAACATTTATTAAGTGCCTGCTGCATGCCAGATACTGTGCTAAGGCTGAAAGAGGTCTCAGAAGGAATTTAATCCAACTTGTGCTTTCCCTATGACTTTCCCCCATTGCTTCTGGCAGAGCAAAAAGGGCACAAAGTTTGAAGTGGATGACTGGGGTTCGAATCTTAGCTTTTTCACTCACCTGTAGAAACTGGGCAAAATATTTAATTCCTCTGGCCCACAATTTCTTCATTTGCAAAATGAGAGGACTGGTCTAGATATCCTTTAAAAACCCTTTTAGCAGGGAAAAATTTGGAACAGAAGGTTTTGCAAGGATCAGTGTTGAAAAAGTACCCATGCATGTTTTGTAAATAAAAAGCTATAATAAAATTAAAAAACAAAACCTTCTAGCTCTAAACCTGTAATCCTATGAACTCCCAAGGGGCAGCAAAATAGTGCAACAGATAGAGTCCCAGGCCTGGAGTTGGGAAGGTCTGAGTTCAAATCCAACCTCAGACACTTTCTGTGTGACTTGGGGCAATTTGCCTTCAGTTCCTCGTCTATCAAAAGAATTGGAAAAAGAAATGACAAACTACTCCAGTATCTTTGCCAAGAAAGCCCCAATGAGATCACAAAAAAAATGGATAGAACTGAACAAAAGCATGCATTTCAATGCTAGTTTTCCCTCTGGGAGTCAAGCAGAAAAATTTTAATCTCGTATCACAGTCTTTTAAATGCTTGAAGGGACCATCTGCCTAAATCCAGATTAAACATATTGAAGAGGAACTTCCGCTCCTGCCAGTTCATCAACCTCCCACCCCCTGCTCTTTCCAACTAGTTCCTTCTCTGCCTTATCAAATTAGTGAATTCATATACAGCATTACCCTAAACTCTGTGATTGAGTTTTATCTGTCTCTAGAGAGGAAAGTTTCCCTCCATCTGCTACTTGCCTTGACATTCTCATCCCTAATGAATTTCAGCTTCTCTATTCCCTATCCTCACAGAACCTCAATGTTCTTATCTCTCTCTCTGTCTCTCTGTCTCTCTCTGTCTCTCTCTGTCTCTCTCTGTCTCTGTCTCTCTCTGTCTCTGTCTCTCTCTCTCTCTCTCTCTCTCTCTCTCTCTCTCTGTCTCTCTCTGTCTCTGTCTGTCTCTCTCTCTGTCTCTCTCTGTCTCTCTCTCTCTCTCTGTCTCTCTCTCTCTCTCTGTCTGTCTCTCTGTCTCTGTCTCTCTTTCTCCCTTTCTCTCTGTCTCTGTCTCTCTCTCTCTGTCTCTTTCTCTCTCTCTCTCTCTCTCTCTCTCTCTCTCTCTCTCTCTCTCTCTCTCTCTCCCTCTCTCTCTGTCTCTGTCTGTGTGTGTACCTGTGTCTCTCTTTCCCTCTGTTTCTGTCTCTCTCTCTCTGTCTCTCTGTCTCTCTCTCTGTCTCTCTCTCTCTGTCTCTCTCTCTGTCTCTGTCTCTCTCTCTCTCTCTCTCTCTCTCTCTCTCTCTCTGTCTCTCTCTGTCTCTGTCTGTCTCTCTCTCTGTCTCTCTCTGTCTCTCTCTCTCTCTCTGTCTCTCTCTCTCTCTCTGTCTGTCTCTCTGTCTCTGTCTCTCTTTCTCCCTTTCTCTCTGTCTCTGTCTCTCTCTCTCTGTCTCTTTCTCTCTCTCTCTCTCTCTCTCTCTCTCTCTCTCTCTCTCTCTCTCTCTCTCCCTCTCTCTCTGTCTCTGTCTGTGTGTGTACCTGTGTCTCTCTTTCCCTCTGTTTCTGTCTCTCTCTCTCTGTCTCTCTGTCTCTCTCTCTGTCTCTCTCTCTCTGTCTCTCTCTCTGTCTCTGTCTCTCTCTCTATCTCTGTCTCTCTCTCTGTCTCTCTGTCTGTCTCTCTCTCTGTCTGTCTCTCTCTCTCTGTCTCTGTCTCTCTCTCTATCTCTGTCTCTCTCTCTGTCTCTCTGTCTCTGTCTCTGTCTCTCTCTCTCTCTCTCTCTCTCTCTCTCTCTCTCTCTCTCTCTCTGTCTCTGTCTCTGTCTGTGTGTGTACCTGTGTCTCTCTTTCCCTCTGTTTCTGTCTCTCTCTCTCTCTGTCTCTGTCTCTCTCTCTCTCTCTCTCTGTCTCTCTGTCTCTCTTTCTCTGTCTCTCTCTCTGTCTCTGTCTCTGTCTCTGTCTCTCTCTCTGTCTCTCTGTCTCTCTCTCTCTCTCTCTCTCTCTCTCTCTCTGTCTCTGTCTCTGTCTGTGTGTGTACCTGTGTCTCTCTTTCCCTCTGTTTCTGTCTCTCTCTCTCTCTGTCTCTGTCTCTCTCTCTCTCTCTCTCTGTCTCTCTCTCTCTCTCTCTGTCTCTCTCTCTGTCTCTGTCTCTGTCTCTGTCTCTCTCTGTCTCTCTCTGTCTCTCTCTCTCTCTCTCTCTCTCTCTCTCTCTCTCTCTCTCTCTCTCTCTCTGTCTCTCTCTCTCTCTCTGTGTGTACCTGTGTCTCTCTTTCCCTCTGTTTCTGTCTCTTTCTGTGTGTCTCTCACTGTCTCTCTTTCTTTGTTTCTCTGTTTCTCTCTTTCTCTCCTTTCTCTGTCTCTCTTTCTCTCTCCTCTCTCACTTTCTTTCTTTCTTTCTCTCTGTTTCTGTCTCTTTCTGTGACTCTGTCTCTGTCTCTCTCTCTCTGAGTCTGTATTCACACTGGTAGGTCTGGGGACAGGGAGAGGTCCCAAAGGAATGAATCAGCCATAGCTACCCAAGCCCTAAGGGTAATCTACATGGGGGGTGAATGTGTAAAATATACAAATACACACCTAAATTCATAACTATAGCTCCTAAGAGCACCACCAGTGTGCTTCCTAATTACCCAAATTAATCAAAATGAAACCATTAATTCTTAAACTTGAAAGCTTTGAAGGTAAAAGCAAGAATAATCAAAAAAAATTTACTAAATAGAAGACAAAAGCAATAATAATAAAATGTAACAGGGCACCCACAAACCTGGGCTATATTCTTCCACCAATGCACAACGTGTCTTGTGGGAAGAATGGGGACAAACTTGTGTAAACCTAGCAGAGAGGTATATAAAAAGGAAAATCCTTGTGGCCCACGGCCACTGCAGGGCTCTGGACTTCAGGCCCAGATGGTTCTGTTCTCTTTACAGGGCCACTAGCTGGTGACGCCATTCCCCCTCAGAGCCCTCCATATTCCTACTGCAACATTAAGCTCTTCTAGGCTGATAGTACCCCTAAGACTAGAGTGTGTAGTTCGAAGGTCAGCTCCCTTGCGTGCTGAGGCAGCTGGACACTCCGAGGGAAAAAGCAGTCACTTTTAAATTCAGGATTTGCCAGGCCACTCATGTCTTGTTCTCTACTTTGTGGGGTTCCTTACCTCCCATATCCTCTGAAAACCACAGATACCAGTAAAAGAAACAGATGAGTCTTATAAGCCATAAATTTTGCAAGGCAGCTTTTCCCGACTTCTCCCAGCTCTAGCCACAGTAAAAAGTGACACAGTAAACAGGGCATGGAACCTGGAGTGAAAGAGATCTGAGTCCCAATCCTACCTTACTAGCTATGTCAGCTTGGGTAAGTCACAACCTCTCTCCTCATTTGTAAAATGGGTTGTTGTGAGACCATATACATACTGGCTATTTCCCTCCAATCAGCTCTTTCAAACAACACCTCCAGTCAGATCAGCTCCCTACCTCAGCAGAGACTTTTTGTCAGCTGTGTTCAGCCTTTGTTGCTCCAGGAGCTTCCTGGGCTTTGTGCTGTATCTTTTTCTAGGCTCCGTCCTCTCAAGCCTCTGTAAGCAGTTTCTCTCCTTGCCTTTCCTCCTCCCTCTTTTGCTTCTATGGTCCCAGACTTATGACCATCTTATTTCTGCCTTTTAACACCTCAAATAGGGGTCTTTTCTCTAACTTTTGTTGAGAAAAGCCAAACCCACTTTTCTGTCAGATAATAGAGTTATTATGTGGTGGGTCCAATAGCCCCCAAACAAGTCTTTGATTCAAAATTTCCCAGCAATAGCCTTCAAAGTCCTGAAAAAGTTAACTTAAATTAGCCACTGGAAAACAATGCCCTTCAGCCAGTACTTTTCCATCTGAGAAAAGATTCTTTTTCAGATCATATAAGAATGATAAGCTATTTTTCTCAGCATTTTGCACAAAATGTCCCTTTTCTGTCTCTTTCAGAAATAAAATGTCCAAATTGTGTTTGAGCAATAATTCCCCTCTACCACATCCCTTAGTCGATGTTTTTGCTTGAGAACTTGTAGTGAGGGGGAACTTCCTCCTTCTTGTGGTAGCACTAATTGTCAGGGACTTTTTTTTTTTTTTTTTTTTTTTTTTTTTTTTTTTTAGAATTCTCCTTTCTCTGCTCTTTTAATGGAACAAAATGGCCTTCCTATTGCTTTTAGTTGATCTGCCCTTCATATCCAACCAGAATAGATGTGATTCTTCTACAAGACGGCCCTACAAATATTGGAAGATACTTATTTGTACCCTCCCCTACTTTTTTCTAGGCTAAACACCCCCAATTTTATCTTTTAAAACAATACTCATATATTGTAATCTCAAAGCCCCTTACTATCTCCAAATGTTTTTCCTAAAATGTGGTGCTAAAAAAAAAAAAAAGACTAAGTAATTAGGTAGACTGAGGTTAATTAATCGCTTAAACTCAAGTGTTCTGAGCTGTTGTAAGGTTAAAACCAATGGGGTCCAAAATAAATCTGTTACCAAAATGGTGAATCTATTGAAGTAGTGAGTGGGAGGGTACAGGCAGGATCAGGGAACAGAGTGGGTCAAAGCTTCAATCATCACTGGGATTGTACCCACAAGGGATGACTGCATGTCTAGGCTGGGTGAGACAGAAAGATCCTGTCTCCAAAAAATATATATATATTTTTTGATCCAATACCAAATACAGTTTTTTATATTTGAACTGACCAAGGTTAAATCTGTCCTCTCCTTCCACCAGGCATTCAGATACAGGCATTTTAGCAAAATCTTCTCATGTTCTTCCACTTTGATGCTTACAGAAAATTGACTCTCTGGAAGTTACTGTACCCGATCCAAAACTAGTGATTCTTACCTTTTGATACACTAGACCAGAAGATGTCCTCTTCTTTGTTCCTCATTGCCACTTCCAAATTCTCCCTCTACTACAACATCTCCCCAATTTCTCTTTGAGAGATATTGATCTCATTCATCTCCACCCCATGGTCCAGAGCCTTACTATCACTTGCCTTCCTTTCCCCAGACGTTTGCAGAATCATGGAATCTCAGATATATAAGGTATTTCAGAGATTGTCCACTGCACCCCTTGCCTAAATTAGAGCCAAATATCGATCCAGCCTTTGCTTGGAAACTGCAAGGGAAAGGGATCCCACTACCTCTCAAAACAGGTCAGTTTATGTTTGCATAATTCCACTTGTGAAAAAATTGTTGGGCTTTTTCTCATTGTTTTTGTTTGTTTTTAATTCCATCTAGCCTGAGTTTAGTTCTTTGCAATTTCCATCCATTTCTCCTCTGAGAGGCCTAGCACAATATGTAATCCTTTTTCCACGTGACGGCTTTTCAAGTACTTAAAGAAAATAATCATGTTCCCTTTGAGTCTTTTCTGGACTCCTTTATAGGCTCCTTTAAAAGGCATGGATTCAAGACTCTTCACTATCTTGGTTGCCCTGTCTTGACAATCTTCAATCTATTAACATCTTTTCTAAAATATAACATGCAGAACTTCCATGAAAGAAAAAGGAAGGAAGGAAGGAAGAAAAATAAAGGAAGGAAGGAAGGAAGGAAGGAAGGAAGGAAGGAAGGAAGGAAGGAAGGAAGGAAGGAAGGAAGGAAGGAAGGAAGGAAGGAAGGAAGGAAGGAAGGAAGAAAAAGGAAGGAAGGAAGGAAGGAAGGAAGGAAGGAAGGAAGGAAGGAAGGAAGGAAGGAAGGAAGGAAGGAAGGAAGGAAGGAAGGAAGAAAAAGGAAGGAAGGAAGGAAGGAAGGAAGGAAGGAAGAAAAAGGAAGGAAGGAAGGAAGGAAGGAAGAAAAAGGAAGGAAGGAAGGAAGGAAGGAAGGAAGGAAGGAAGAAAAAGGAAGGAAGGAAGGAAGGAAGGAAGGAAGGAAGGAAGGAAGGAAGGAAGGAAGGAAGGAAGGAAGGAAGGAAGGAAGGAAGGAAGGAAGGAAGGAAGGAAGAGGAAGGAAGGAAGGAAGAAAAAGGAAGGAAGGAACGGAGAGAGGGAGGGAGAGTTTCCTTGGCTGCTACATCACCCCACACTAACACTCCTGGATCTCTCTCAGACCGATGTCTGGCCGCGTCTTCCACCTTATTAATTGCACTTTGAAACTCCAGCCTGTCAAGGCCGCCTGTAAAATACCCTCCCCCAGTGAGCTCCTCTGTGCCATTCGTGGCCTTGAGAAGAACATGCCATGTCAGGCCTTTATCCGAAGTCGTGGATGACAACATTCAATGGCAAAGGTTGAGCCATTGAATCCCTGAGACACTCCGCCAGGTGCGTCTTCCAAAGTGACTTCTTTCCTGCCTGGTAATTACCCTTTGGGAATCAGTCCAGTCAACTGGCTCCAAATCCATTGAATTGTGTTATCATCTATCTAGTCTATGTCTCTCCTTTCTAATCAACTGCATTTATTATCCACTTACTGTATACCAGGCACCAGGCGAAGTGCTAGGTGATCCCTGCCCTCGGGGAGCATGCGTTCTAATGGGGAAAGACCAGTAGTTGGCCCTGCATTCTTCAAGAGAACCAGAAGTCAGTGAGAGGACACCATGAATTGCAAATAAATTGGTTTTAAGTGAGACAAAGCTGTACCAAACCTCACTTTCTCCTCAGAGTCCCGTGGTAAAATATAGATCAGGGTGACTGTCATTGGCCCTGGGTGCCCTGGGAAACTCTAGCCTTTTTAAGTCTTTCTCTAAAAAAAAGCTTAAAAATGAGTAGGGATGGAGTGTGGGGGCAGGGCAAGGTGAAGAGAAAGAAGCCTTGATTGCCCCCCTTAAAATGGACGCCCTGGGGAAGGACTGAACAGTCAAAGGAGGGGTGCAGGGGAATTCTAGGCTTAGAGTGAATTTCAGGATGAAGAATTGGGTCATGGTAGAAGTCTTCCACACAGGATTTCCACAAGAATAGCATGAGAAATTTTAGCAACTATTTCACTAAAATCTAGGTAAGCTACAGCTATAGTACTCCCAAGACCTACCAGGGAGGGGGTTTTCTTAAATAAGGAAATAAAGTTAGCCTAGTATGAAGAAGCCAAACTGTGTGGTCTAGATACCCCCTAACTTTTAATAATTTTAATCATTCCTTTAATAATGCATCCTTGAATTTTGCCAGAAACCAAAGGGAAGTTAGCCAACTTCCCTTTTTTGAAAATGGGGACATTTATTCGTTCCACTCCATCAGTATTTCCCCCCTCTTGATCATCTTTCAAACATCACTGGTAGTGGTTCAACAATCGCGTGTGTGACTGTAAGTAGAGAGTTAACGTTTCTGAACCTCAACTTCCTTCTGGGTAAATTAGGAGATTGGAAGAGAATCTAGAAGTTCAGCTGGAAATCTATGACTGTCTTCTCCAAGCCCTTCAGCCTCTCCCTCTTAACTGTCTCTTTACTTGCTGTGTACAAACAAGCTCAGGTCCTAATGCCCGTCCCATTGTTTAACAACAACAATAAAACTCTCCTGGGGACCCCATCATCCCCTCTGGTTCTTGTTCTAACTCTCTCCCTTTCATAGCTAAAACACTAGAAAGCTGTGGACTATTGTTTTCTCATTTTCTATCCTTTTCAATAAAGATCTAATCCCACGGCTCACCTGAAATCAAGAGACACTAACATCTTAATGCTTTCTCCGTCTTTATCCTCTCTGCCTTAAAAAAAGAAATCTAGCCTATAAACCCCAAGATACCTCGTGAGTTTTCAGAGGTCAAAATTTATATTCCTTAACAGTAAATCATTCTGACTCATCCATTGATCAACACTAGGTCCCAGCTCTAGACTTTTAGGGGTCACTGTTGGGCCCAGATGGCTCAGAAAGAGTATAAATAGCAACTGTTTCTGTTTGGGCCAGAATCCCTGAGGGTGTCCCCTCCCAGACTGATTTTTGACTAGGTAAATGAGGGCATTCTCTATCCCTGAATGGACTTTGCTCCAGTCACACTGAGATCTGGGCAAGATCTTACCTTAAAGGGGCCAAGGTCTCCCCCTGCATCCGGGGCCATCTCCAGTCCTCCTGCTCTATATCTGGTCACTGGGCCCAGATGGCCCCGGAGGAGAAAGTGAGGCAGTGACCTTGCCCAGCCCTCCCTCACTTAAATCCAATTCATTTGCAAGCCATGGGTCACCTCCCTGATGCCATGGTCCTCTTGGAGAAGGAAGGACAAACAAGAGCCTTTCTACAGATTTGACATTACAGATCACCTTTCTGGATGCTGTTCTCTCTTCCCTTGGCTTCTGGGCTCCTCATTTCTTCTGGGTTGTTTTTTTATTTGTTTATTTTTAACCTTTCTACCCTCTCCATCTTAGCATTCTTTTCTACTCCATCATTCATCTCTCACCCTGCACCCGGGGGTCCCCAAAATTCTTCCCTGAGCTTCATTTTTTTTCTTTCCCTTCATTCTTTTTTGCTGATTGCATTTGCCCCCAAGTGTTCAAGTCTTCATTTTCCTGAGGATTTCCTGTTTTATATCAAGCCCTAGACTCTTACCAGAACTCAGCCATCTATGGGGCATCTTCACCTGGATGCTCCATGTGTCTAAGATAGAATTCATCATTCTTCCTCCTAAATCTTGCTCCCTTCCTCCCTATGACAGGTGCTGAATAGATGCTTTTTCCTTTCCCTTCCCTTCTAAATGGGTGTCCTTGCTTCTAATCTCACTCCTCCCCAATCTATCCTTCATCCAGCTGCCTGAGTAATGAAACATTCATGTGACCCTTTGATCCAGGTCTGATGAGTGTTTCAATCTATTAAGAGCATTAGAGGATAAAACCAAAGGCTCTACCCAAAGTGCTGTATTTGGGCAAACCACCAATTAGCACTTTACACTTGAATGATCTCAACTCGTTCCTTAGAACCTTTCTATATGTTTTATCTACATTTTTATGAGGGGGGAATAAAATATTAAACTTTGTTTATAATACTATAACATACTATTTATAACATATATTAATGACATTACTTTGTTGTTTATAACATAATTGTCTGTGATATAATAATTATATATATTATAGTTCTAATAATATGATAATATAATTATTAAATGTTTTTAAAAGAACATGTTCATAAACAGACTTGCCTGGGGTCCTGGTGGCCCAGCTTTCTTTAAATGTCAAAGCCCATATTTAGTCTTGCCCAGTCTTGGTTATGGATTATGAAAACTTTGAAATAGGGAAAGGGACCCACCTGTGCAAGAATGTTTGTGGCAGCCCTTTTTGTTGTGGCCAGAAACTGGAGACTGAGTGGATGTCCATCATGGAGAATGTCTGAATAAATTATGGTATATGAATGTTGTAGAATATTATTGTTCTGTAAGAAATGAGCAGCAGGATGATTTCAGAGAGGCCTGGAGAGACTCACATGAACGGATGCTGAGGGAAATGGGCAGGACCAGGAGGTCGTTGTACATGGCAACAACAAGATTATGTGATGATCAATTCTGATGGACGTGGCTCTCTTCAACAATGAGATGATTCAGACCAGTTCCAATTATCTTGTGACGATGAGAGCTCTCTACACCCATAGAGAGGACTGAGGGGAGTGAGTATGAATCACAACATAGAATTTTCACTTCTTTTAATTTTATTTTCTTTCTCATTTTCCCCCCTTTAACCTGATTTTTCTTGTACAATAAGATATTGGATATGCATATATTAGATTTACATATATATATATATATATATATATATGTATATATGTAAATATATACATCTAGAGGCAGGGGTGGAGGGAAGGGGGGAAATTGGAACACAAGATTTTGCAAGGGTCAATGTTGAAAAATTATCCTTGCATATGTTTTGAAAATAAAAAGGTATAATAACAAAAAAACTTCCAATAATCACTATGACTGTATGATTCCCTTGGTTCTTGCCTTTGTGACCCAGAAGGACTGCTTGTTTCCATGGGAACTAAATGTCAGGGAATGACATCCCATCCACTCCACTCCAAGCAAGGTCTAACATCACACATCTTCCACCTCCTCTTAGACGCCTAGCACTTCCAAAGGCTCACCCACAGACTGCATTCCCAACGATAGGATCTGTGGTAGAGAACTAGAAGAGGCTTTTGCATCAAAGAGGAACGTTTGCACCAGTCACCTCACACCACCTCGCTGCATGATCCCACTAGAGAGGATGTTTCAAAACCTATTCCACCATATTTCCATTCAACATCCCTAAATTTTCCAAACCAAAATTCTAATCTCTGGAGATCCCCAATCCCTACAGTATTTCCTCCTATCAGATTGCAAGTTCCTTGAGAGCAAGGATTTTTTATTTTTTGTATCCCCAGTACTTTACACAGGATAAGCAGTAAATATATTTCTTTTCATTCAACCCCAGATGTCAAAAAGCAAAAAAAATTTAAAGCTTTTTTATTATATATATATATGTGTGTGTGTGTGTGTATAATTTTCAATATTCACCCCTACAAAATCCTGTATTCTAACTTTTTCCTCCTTTCTCCCCACCCCTCCCCCAGTCAGCAAGTAATCCACGTGCAGTTCCTCTCTACATATTTCCACAATTCTCTTGCTGCACAAGAAAAATCAGATCAAAAGGGAAAAAATGAGAAAGAAAAAATGCAAGCAAACAACGACAAAAAGTGAGAATGCTCTGTTGTGGTCCACACTCAGTTCCCACAGTCCTCTCGGGTGCAGATGGCGCTCCCCATCATTAAATCATTGGAATTGGTCTGAATTATTTCATTATTGAAGACAGCCACATCCATCATAACTGATTATCGTATAATCTTCTTGTTGCTGTGTATAATGTTCTCCTGGTTCTAAAAAAAACAAACGTTTATGGGATCACACGTTCTGCAAACATACAACTTATGAATTGATTTCATTTGTTAGAACTGGAATTCATTCATGGAAATAGTTCCAATATTACAGTATTTCACCCTAAAACTCCTTTCTTGGCCAATGAGAAATAAGGAAGAAAACACACATTTAGTAAGCCCCTGCTCTGTGCCAGGCACTGTGCCAAATGCTTTCTTACAAATATTATCTCATTTAATTTTCATGACAACTACTGGAAGTAGGCACTGTTATAAATCCTCATTTACAAATTAGGAAACTGAGGCAGCGCTCAGTGACTGGAAGGTGTGGAGACCACACTCGGACTCACGCCCTCCTGAGCCCAGGCCTGATATCCCAGCCACTCTCCCACCCCGCGCCACCGTTCTCTGACCAGGAGCAGAGGAGGAGGAGCCGCCGGGTTCCTTCAGGCCCGCAGGGTGCCCTCAGTCCCAGCTCGGGGCAGATGCTGGAGGAGGGCCCCAGGTTTGCGCAAGGGCCTGGCCGTGGTGTAACTGTTTCGCTGCTTCCTCTTCTCGGGGTGGAGGCTGGGCCTGACATCTCCCTGGAGACGGGGCGACCCTCGGGTCCGGCTCAGCAGCACATCTGGCGAGGCCCCGGCTCGGGCTCAGCAGGTGAGTCGGGCAGAGGAGGGGAGGAAAGGCAGCAGCCATCGGAAAAGGAAGCTGGCACGGAGGCGGCGCGAGGGGGAAGGGCAGGGCTTTTCCTCTAGAGGTAGAACTGGACGAGGCTTCGAAATGTTCTGGGCCCTCCGCTCGTTTTGGGAGGAGGAAATGGAGCCTCAGACGGGCAAAGGTGCCGGCCGAAGTCCTAGTCAGTGAGGAGCAGAATGGGGTCCGGGGCCGGGGGTCAGTGCCCCATCCCTCCCTGCCGCCCGGAGAAGGGGCGATTCTGGCCGGTGACTGACAAGGCTCGCAGCTGCTGGGGCTGTTGGAACTGGGCCAGAACTGGGCGGCCCAGGTGTGGGGATCCGTAAAACTCCCTTTATTAGAAGTATCCAAGCAAAGGCAGGATGCTGTAGCCTGGATTCAGTTTGCTACACGGACTGGTCCTTTCAATGCAAAGATTATACGATCCTGTGTTTTTCTGCATATGTGCCCACGTAATAGCAGCCCTGTACGTGTCCCTGCAAGTGTGTGAAGACATCCGTGTGTAAGCGTGCTCCCCACACCCGGAATGTACACGTGCGAATCAGGTTTAGAGCCGGGGGGACCTGGGGGGGGCTTGTGTTGTGCAAAAGAGGAAGCCGGAGTCCAGGAGGCTGATTCACCGACGACCTCTGACTCTCCTTCCAACGCCGCTCTCCATTTACAGTCTGTGCACACAAGCACACTGGTGTTTCCTCTCTTACAGGAAGCCCTCCGCTACCAGAAGCATGAGTGATTCAGACCCGCCGGCCGCCACCCCCAGTAAAGAGCTCCCCTCCTCTTCTTTGCATTATCCTTATAGCAACCTTGGTGAGCGAGCTGCGGTCTCGGAGGCACTCCGGCCAGCCCGACTGGGGCTCGGGGTCAGGCTGAGGTGGTGAAAGAGCCTGAGAGGGATAGCTGCCCACACAGACTAGGATGGCTTCTCTTGGGACGTAGTTTTCTCAATTGTAAAACGAGATGGTTGTACTGGGCAGTGGTAGGGGTTTTCCCAGCCTGACCTCCCGGGTTCTAAGGGCCCTCCCAGCCCTGACCTCCCGGGTTCTAAGGGCTCTCCCAGCCCTGACCTCCCGGGTTCTAAGGGCTCTCCCAGCCCTGACCTCCCGGGTTCTAAGGGCCCTCCCAGCCCTGACCTCCCGGGTTCTAAGGGCCCTCCCTGCTCTGACCTCCTGGGTTCTAAGGGCCCT
Organism: Sminthopsis crassicaudata; assembly: GCF_048593235.1. Lineage (NCBI taxonomy): Eukaryota > Metazoa > Chordata > Mammalia > Dasyuromorphia > Dasyuridae > Sminthopsis > Sminthopsis crassicaudata. Next base: position 54,709,697 of record NC_133617.1, on the reverse strand, counting down.
CCCTGCTCTGACCTCCTGGGTTCTAAGGGCCCTCCCAGCTCTGACTCCCGGGTTCTAAGGACCCTCCCAGCTCTGACCTCCCGGGTTCTAAGGGCCCTCCCTGCTCTGACCTCCTGGGTTCTAAGGGCCCTCCCAGCTCTGACCTCCTGGGTTCTAAGGGCCCTCCCAGCTCTGACATCCCGGGTTCTAAGGGCCCTCCCTGCTCTGACCTCCTGGGTTCTAAGTGCCCTCCCAGCTCTGACCTCCTGGGTTCTAAGGGCCCTCCCAGCTCTGACCTCCTGGGTTCTAAGGGCCCTCCCAGCTCTGACCTCCTGGGTTCTAAGGGCCCTCCTAGCTCTGACATCCCGGGTTCTGCCCCCAAATCTGACAGTGACTCCTTACGTCCTTTTGCAGGAGAAGGGCGAGCCCACTTGCTGCCCTCTAAACCCTGCCGCCCACGGACATCAAGGCTGTCCTCTACCAGCCTCGCACCCCCTCCCTTGCCTCAGAAGACCCTCTGCCGGACCCGCTCTCTTCCTACTAGCAAGACTCTTCACTCCTCCTATGGCTACAGTTCCCTTCCTAGGAGGGAGCACCAAGCCAGTCCCGGCCAGACCCCCTGGGACAAACTGAGGAAGCCCTTGCTGGAGTCCCGGAGCCTGGAGGAGCTCCCCCGCGGTGGGGTGAGCCGCCTTGGCCCCGACCCTCGCCGGCTGACCTTCGCCACCCCCGACTGGGAGCTGGGTCATTTCTTCCAGGACCTGGGCAGCCCCCAGGAGGCGTACAAGGTGCTGAGAGGCTGCCAGTTGGACACCCTGCGCTGCATAGAGGAGCAGCTTGGGGCCCGGCTGGCCGGGCCGTGGCCGGGCAGAGGGGGCCCGGGCCAGAGCTTCCGCCTGCTGGACAGCGAGCCCTGTGCGGAGAGTGGGGATGCCTGGTACTATAAGGTGGTTCGGATCACCGAAGACACCTGGCATCTCCTGGCTGCCAAGGTGAGTGCCCGGCGGACGTGGGCATGGGAGGTACAACTGGGAGTACCAAACTCCCGAGGGAGGGGGGCTCGTGTCAGGGCACAAGGCTTGGAGAAGTCATCCTTCCTGGGCAAGATGGAGGGTGGAGGGGAAGAGCTCTGTTGGACTGCGTAAGGGGGGCCCTAGGCCATTGTGGGGGAGAGTCCCGGACTTGGGGGTGGGATAAAGCCAGGCCGAAGGAGGAAGGACCCTAGGCCAGATCCGGGAAGAATTGTGGCTTTGTGGGAGTCTATGACAAAGGAAGCACGGGCTGCGTAGGGAAGAATCCTTGGAAGGGAAATGTGAGCCAGGAGGGGAGAAAACGATGAGAGGAGAGACTTGGGGCTAAGTGGACCAGACAGGAAAAAGGGAAGGAGACATCAGGGAGGACCGTCCCCCAGCTTCCTCTGCTTCCCGGGGGAAGGCCTGAGAGGGCGAAGAAGGTATGAATTTTGACTTCTGACCCGTGTCCCTCTGGCCTCCAGGTGCCCAAGCTCTGGTCCGTGACTCCCAAAGCCCTCCATGCCGAGCCCCCCGGGCTGGCCCTGCAGGCCACACTCAAGCCACATTTTAATGTGCAGAGTCTCTGTGGCCAGCTGCCCGCAGGGACACTGCCAGAGGCACCGTGGCAAGGGCCGGCGGCTCTGGTGGCCGAGGTGCCCACTCAGACCGTGGCCGATTGGGTCAGCGCCAACAAGGAGCTACACGGGAGCCATCCAGGGTGGTACGAGCGCCGGGTCTGCCTCCTGCTGCTCCAGCTGTGTGGGGCCCTGAAGCAGCTGCACTTGGACAGTCTGGGTCACGGGGACCTGAGGCCCGAGAACCTGCTCCTGGCAGTGCCCCGGGGCCAGCCAATAGGAGCCTTGCCCCAGCTGCTCCTCACAAACTTTGCCAGGACCCGGTCACTGGTGCCCCAGCTACCAGCACGGGAGGATGAACTTCAGCTGGGCCTCCTTATCTATGAGATGCTGGGCCAAGGCCCTGCGCTGGCCCAGGCCCGAGGGTCCTCGGCTCCCCCCCTGCCAATCCGCTCAGCCTACTCCCTGGCTCTGGCCCGCCTGACCCCTCGTTTGCTGCAGGCCGCGCCAGACCACCGGCCCCCCGTGGCCCAGGTCCGAGTGGCCCTGCAGACCATTCTGTGGGGGCCGGGGCCCAAGCTCCAGGCCCAAGGCCTCCCGCTGGGGCCCTGGCTGGACATCCACCGGGCCCTGCTGCCCCTGGAGCTGGCGGAGCGGCTGGCGGGCAGTGGGGAGGCAGCCGGACTCGAGGACTGGCTCTGTTGCCAATACATGACTGAAGCCTCCCAACACATGGTGGGCTGGGCTCTGGAGCTCCTGTGGGGAGAGCTGCCCGCTGCTGGGGATTGAGTGCCTTGGAAATCCGCAGGGGGTCTCCTGGAATCTCTGAGAGGCTCCCAGCTCTGAGGACCTCAGAAAACTTGCGCCCATTACGTCCTGCCCAGGAACCTCATTTTCTCACCCCCCTACTTTTCTGCCCTGTCCCTCCCTCTCCTCCTCCACCTCCTCAGTAAAAGCCTTTATCATTTGGAACATGGACCACAGGGCCCTACACAAATTCCCTGCCTCCACCTGCACTGGGCAAAACTCAGAGTGAGGGCCCTTGTTTTTCTTTTAAATGTAAATATTGAATGAGAATGTCAGGAGGGCCTGAAGTTCAATGCTTTCATTTCATAACTGAGCCGGAGAGAGGGGCAATTACCTCCTAGGAGTCACCTGGGAAAGCACCGTCGGCGTCTCCAGGAGAGGTTTTCCCCTTGACATCCCATTTTCAGAACATCAAACATTGTGAAGATTTTTATTTGAGATGATATTTGTTCATACAGACCACTTGTGCCCAACATGACATAATAATGTCATACAGATCTTCAGGAATGAAGGACAACAAGTAGCACTTAGCACAGAACCTGGCACACAGTAGGTGCTTTATAAATGCTTCCCCTGTACCCCCGGCTGACTCCCAGAGCAAGGTACTGATCATCAGTTTGGAATCTAACCTAGCTTTGCTTGAGACCAAATTACTTTTTGTAATTTTTAAGCTACTTTTCGTAACTGCATGTAGGAATGCACGTCCCTTTGTACACTTTGTGCATCTCATAAACACAGATCATGGGGGAGGGGGGACCTCCCAGGCCATTTAGTCTGGTACCCTCATTTCACACACAAGGAAACCCGAGAGTAGGAGAAATGAAGTGACTAGTCCAAAGTCATAAAGTCTTTGACACAGAACTTGAAGCCAGGTCTTCCCAAGTCCAAATCTAGCACCTTATCAGTTGTACCACAATACCTCTTGCACTTGGAGTCTCCCCAATAGAGTGTAAGCTCCCGGAGGGCAGGGACTTTTTCATTTTTGTCTTTGTACGCCTAGTGCCTCACACAGATACAGGCACACAGTAAGTGCCTAATAAATGCTTATTAAATCAATTGGCTGAGAGTGGATTGACATAAAAGCCCTTATCTGAGCCCCAGCCTGCTGGTGTTCAGCCCATCACACTTAGAGGTGTTTATCTCAAATAAAAATGGAAACTACCCAACTGCATGCAGGGACCCCAGTGGCCTGATTTTGACTTAGAAAACCATATATATTTACATATTTCCTCTTTTTTTAAAAAAAAATTAATACATTGACATCATTAAAATCAGAAAGGAACTACATGTTTAGTCTGGTGTGAGCTTCACTTGAGAGTGTTGTGAGCCACATGAAGTTCACTAGCTGTGCGTTTGACATTTCTGGTGTAGTGGGTAGGTTCAAATCCTGCCTCAGACACTTACTAGCTGTGTGACCCAGACAAATCACTTAACCTCTATGGATATCAGTTTCCTCATCTGTAAAATGGGGATGTGATGGTTAGGTTAGATAGCCTCTAAGGTCCATTGTTGTGATGGAACACTATAAAACAATTAAAATGGAAAAGTATGAGAAATGAAAAGAACCGGAAAGAACTTTTTGAAATGATGAAAATAGGGGGAAAAAAAAGCAGAATAGAACATATGCTAACTTAAGACACACAAGGAAAACTGGAAAAGAATGAAGGGAATAAGACCCTAATGGGGATTTCAGAGTGAGGAACTGAAAAACATTAAAATCAATTAATTATGCACTGAATCAACTAATTTAAATGTAATTGTATTAAGCAAAACAGTTATTTATATCCAACTAATCAAGAAGTGTGTATTAAGTGTCTGCCATGGGCCCACCCTCTGAGCAAAATAATGGAACACATGGACCAGAATGAGAATGCCCCTACCCTCAAGGAGCTTACTTTCTACTGGAGGGAAATTACCTGTTCACAGATAATATTCAGTTTCTCACAAAATAGGCTAGTGTTTTAAAAGGCCCCAAAGGAGATCTAACATCCCAGAGGTACAGCTAAAAGAAAATCTTATTTTTCTTTTCTTTTCTTTATTTTCAGTAGTATTTTATTTTTCCAAATCCATACAAAAATAGTTTTCAACATTCACCTTTGCAAAACCTTGTATCTCAAAATTGTTTCCCTCTCTTCCCCCTCCCCTTCCACAAAGACAGCAAGCAATTTGATATAGGTTCAAACATGTGCATTTCTTCTAAACATATTTCCATATTCATGCTATACAAGAAAAATTAGATCAAAAGGGGAAAAAGCAAGAGAAAAAAATAGGCAAACAACACCAAAAGGTGAAAATACTAAGCTTTGGGGCAATTAGATGGCACAGCGGAATTCAGCCCTGAATTCAGGAGGATCTGAGTTCAAATCTGGTCTCAGACACTTAACACTTCCTAGCTGTGTGACCCTGGGCAAGTCACTTAGCTCCAATTGAAAAAAAGAAAGAAAGAAAGAAAGAAAGAAAGAAAGAAAGAAAGAAAGAAAGAAAGAAAGAAAGAAAGAAAGAAAGAAAGAAAGAAAGAAAGAAAGAAAGAAAGAAAGAAAGAAAGAAAGAAAGAAAGAAAGAAAGAAAGAAAGAAAGAAAGAAAGAAAGAAAGAAAGAAAGAAGGAAGGAAGGAAGGAAGGAAGGAAGGAAGGAAGGAAGGAAGGAAGGAAGGAAGGAAGGAAGGAAGGAAGGAAGGAAGGAAGGAAGGAAGGAAGGAAGGAAGGAAGGAAGAAAAAAAAAGAAAGAAAGAAAGGAAGGAAGGAAGGAAGGAAGGAAGGAAGGAAGGAAGGAAGGAAGGAAGGAAGGAAGGAAGGAAGGAAGGAAAGAAAGAAAAAGAAAAAGAAAATTCTAAGCTTTAATCCACATTCAGTCTCCATATTTCTCTCTATGTTTGCAGATGACTCTCTCCATCCCAAGTCTATTGGAATTGCCTTGAATCACCTCATTGTTGAAAAGAGCCATGTTCGTCACAGTTGACCATCACATAATCTTGTGACTGTGTACCATGGCTCTCCTGGTTCTGCTCACTTCACTCAGCATCAGTTCATGTAAGTCTTCCCAGGCTTCAGAAGGAAACTGGTATCACTGCAATCAATCAGCATTTATTAAGCACCTACTTAATACACTCCAGATACTGTGTTAAGTGCAGTGAAGAGACTTACAAAAAATGAAACAGTTCTTTCTCAAAATGAATATACATTGTAATAAGGACATATAAAAATACATTCGGCATAAATATTAAATAGTAAATACATGGATGTATGGTTAATTAGTACAGTTTTAAAGCTTAATAGTTTCCTTTGTGTATATGTATGTGGCCAATAGATATATACATGTACATTTTATACATATCCTATGAGGGTATGTATATATTATAATACACATGTACATGTTATATAATGTATACAAATACACATAATATAACACAGTACATATTATGTACATAATGTATACAAATACATATACACATGTATATATTGTGTGCTTATGTTTGTGCATGTGAAGTGAAGGCTATCCACCAGATGTAACACATAGCAATGATGTGGTCAAGGGGACCTCTGAACCCCTCTCCTCCAACCCTTCTCTAAGGGGGACTTTTTCCTGCCAGAAGCGGGAAGTTGGAGACAAAAGCGCAGCCATTCCTCTCCTCAGAAAAAGGGGACGCCAAGTTGGATTTATATTTATCTGATCTCTTAAATGTTATTACTCTAGACGGGGATATAGTTTTTAGATTTAAGCTAGGCTTCTGACAGCTGTTAATTAATGGGGAAAGGAGGACCGAGTCCTTCCCACACCAAACACTAGTTCCATTATGAACACAAAGGAAGTAGCAATCATTTATCAATTCAATAGCAAAATAGAAATCAAAGCAAGTGCACGAGGAAGAATAAATAGAAGACGATACAGTGAAGGAGCTCTCCTACTCCGAAGAAGGCAACTCAAGCTGGACCAAGAGACAGAATCCTGGAAAAGTCACCTAAAAGGGAAATTCCCTGTAGTTTCTAGTGTAGCAAATTGGGGATAAGCTCACGATGGAGACTGTTAACTCCCATCATGCTAGCTTCTTCCTAGAGTCCTTTTCTCCCTTCAGCAACCTGAAGTAGGGTTAGAATTACCCATCTTCTCTCTTGGATTCTTGGAATTAGAAAATAACCAGAGCACCGAGAGACTGAAGGGATTTTAAGGACTGGACTTAAAGAAGACACTACAGAGACTGGAATGGTCTCTGGCCCACCCAGGGGTCTTTGTAGCTGGAGTCTGTTTTCTCTGTGTGTATATCTCTTTCTCTGTCTCTCTTTCTGTCTCTTTTCTCTTTTTCCTGTTTCCCTTCTCCTTCTTTTCCTCCCCCCTCTCTGTTTCCCCCCTCTCTTCCTTCCTCATTTCCTCACCCCCTCTGTCTCCTCATCCCCCATGCCCCCACAGAAGAATGAACCCCCAAGCAGGCAGGTCCATGTATCTCATGGCAACATCTTCTGGTCTTCCTTACTTTCCCCTGTGCCCAATTGTAGTTCCAACCCTTTTTGTCCATGGTGACTAAGCCCTGGCTTGTTGTCTCCCCGAGCCAAAGCCTTTTAGCTTAGCCTTGGAACCCCGGATGGAACCTGATTCATCCTGTCCTGAAGTCCCCTCTGTCCTGCCCACACTGCCCCGATCCCAGCCCTCCCAGGACAAGAGCCCTGCCTCCCTTCTCCCACCCCATCCTCCCAGGTCGCTTTCCCTGCAGTCTGGTAACAATGAGTTCTCTCCTAAGAATCAGAAGATGACTGTGTTTCTCACTAATGTATATTAGGCAAGTTACGTAACTTCCCTGAGCATCTACAAAATAAAAGGATTGGAGTAGAGGCTTTTAAGGCACTTTCCCACTCTACATCTATTATCCTATGATACAAATCAAGTAGTAACCTAGAGACATAGGAATCAGAAGCTCTCCCATTGATTCTACAGTTTGGGAAACTGAGACACTGGGGAGGAGTGAAGTAATTTATCCAGGAAGGTCCAGAATGGATATAGGAGAAGGACTAGTGTGAGAACTAGAAGTTCTGGGTTCATAGAGAACTCTGATTCTCCATCCTTCCTCGACCATCATCCCTCTTCACCGTATTCTTTAACCACAGTGTGACCAGGGGCAGCTAGGGGGCGCAGTGGATAGAGCACCAGCCCTGAAGTCAGGAGGACCCAAGTTCAAATCTAGTCTCAGACACTTCCTAGCTGTGATGATCCCGGGCAAGTCACTGACCCCAGCCTCAGGAAAAAAACAAATCACAGTGTGACCTCCAATCCCCCCTCCCCACAGCCCTCAGTTCTGTATCAGACCATCACCCTTGCACTGGCTATGTTGTCCTCCCATCCCCATCTTGACTCTTGGATGAACCAATACAACTCAGTACTATTCTTTGTTCCTGAATTCCTCGTTCCCTCATCCTATCACTGATCACTCCTTATCAAACTCCAGTCCTGGATTTTTTCTTATTGTTGTTCAGTTATTTCAGTCATGTCCAGCTCTTTGGGTTTTGTTTCTGTTTTGTTTTGTTTTGTTTTTTTGGCAAAAATACTGGAGCGGTTTGTCATTTCCTTTTTTAGCTTATTTTACAAATGAGGAAACTGAGGAAACAGAGTTAAGTGACTTGCCTGGGGTCATACAGCTAGTGAATTTAACTCGTTTTCCTGATTCCAGGCCCAGTGCTCTATGCCCTATGGCACCACCTTTCTGCCCCTTCAGTCCTGGATTATTCCCATTACATGCCTCCTTTGTGCTACTGAACAGAACTGGGGGGAAATCTCAAAACTGTGTTGTTGAGATTTATGTTATTTAGTTTCAATTGAGTCTTCACTGCACATGTGCTCATTGTGAGAAGGGATTTTTTCATTCCTTGTGCTTTGGGTTGTGAATAAGTCACTTAAGTGTGCCTCTGTTGCCTCAACTATTAAATAAGGATTGGTGTTTTTTTTTTAATTTTAAAAGTTAAAAAATTTTTTTAAAACATATGCACAGATAATTTGAACAACATTGACCCTTGCATAGCCTTGTGTTTCCTATTTTCTCTTCCTTCTCTCTACTCCCTCCCCTAGATGGCAAGCAATACAATATATGTCAAATATTAAATATATTTAAATGTTAAATATACTTACTTATTTAAATTATATATGTTAAATCCAATATGTATAAACATATTAAATAGGGATTGTGATATATCCTTCATTTTTGAAAAGGCTCAATGACATCACAAGGTGAGGTCTTGCCTCTTAGAGCTACAGCCTCATTGTCTCTTTCAGAACCATCAAAATCCAGCGACAGGACAAAAGTCAGGAGACCTCTGCTGGTCCAGGATGTAGTGGATGACCTTGGTGTCTGACCAAGCTCTAAGCGCTTCAGCCGTCTTCAACAAATGTTCCTCACCTGCGCATTCTGTAAGTCTTCTCACTCTTGGGTAGATGGCCCCTAATTCCCTGATGGTCTAAAATCTTTGGTTACCCTCAATGTGGTTTAGCCGTCTGCCAAAACAGTTTTGCTGGGATGTGGCCACGTGTATACAGGTACTTCTTGATCCTACAGGTGAGGTTTGTAGACACCAAAAATGGATGAACAAACTTTTTTTGGAAGACTTATTTATTTTAATACACATCGCTTTGTGAATCATGTTGGGAGAGAAAAATCAGAACAAAGGGGAAAAATCATAGGAGAGATTTTTTAAAAACCAGAAAAAAGAAGTGAGCATAGCATGTTATAATTTACATTCAATCTCCACAGTTCTTTTTCTGGATGCAGATGGAATTTCCTGTCCAAAGTCTATTGGGCTTCCTTTGGACCCCTGAGCTGCTGAGAAGAACCAAGTCTTTCATAGTTGAGGAGGATGAATAGTCTTGAAAAGGGCTTGGCAAGCCCCCACACCAGAGGGGCCGGTCCTACCCGAACACCCCCTCTGCCTCAAAATGGAGATAATAATAGCACCAAGATTGTTCCGAGGCTCGAATGAGATATTATTTGTAAAGCGTTTAGCCCAGTGGCTGGCACAAAGTGAGTGCTATAGAACTACCAGCTATTTTTTAAACATTGTGCTGGCTGCCCCCATGATTTAAATGGATGCCCTTTCATCTCCTCCTCTTAATTTCTCTGGCTTCCTTCCCATCTCAGCTCAAATATTACCTCTCGGAAGGCTCTCCCTCCTCTACTGCAGAAGTTAGTTCCTCTAACTTCTGATCTCACTGGCTTCCTTTAAGTCTCAACTAAAATACTACCCTTTGCAGGAAACCTTCCTCTAAATTGCAGTGACTTCCCTCTCTTAATTATTTCTCATTTAGCCTGTATATAATCTGCTTTGTGTATATCTGTTTGCATGATATTTCCCTCATTAAAGTGTAAACTCCTTGAGGGGCAGGGACTGTTTTTTGCCTCTTTTTTAATCCCCAGTGCTTAGCAGAGTGTCTGACATATAGTTGGTGTCTAATAACTATTTATTAAAATGAATTGCATTCAAGAGGTTTTTCCCTTTCCTCTCCATTCCCAGTTCTTTCCCCTCTGATATTACCTCCCCTCCGCTCTGTGCATATCTAGTTATTTACTTTTTGTCTCCTCCACTAGAATGAGTTCCTTGGGAACAGAAATTAATGTTTTGCCTTTCTATCACACAGGATCTGGCTTTACAGGCTGGATGTCCTCTGGCGGCCACGGGGGATACTGCAGGACTTTAGGAAAGAGCTCTTTTTCTTTTTCCTTTTTTTTTTTTTTTAACAATAGCTTTTTATTTTTTCCCAAATACATACGAGCATAGTTTTCTACATTCACCTTTGCAAAACCTTCAATTTTTTCTCCCTCCCTCCTCCTTTCTATCTCCTAGATAGCAAGCAATCCACTATGGGCTAGCCATGTGCAATTCCTTCTAAACATATTAGGAAGCTATTTTTTCCAGGACCTAGAGAGAAATTGATAAGGTGGTTCAAAAGAGAGCACCACAGCACTCAGCTCAGTGTGATAGGCTAGGTATACAATACAGTAATAAGTCACCATAATTATTTAGTATTTGATAAATACGAAGATTCAAGTTTGGGGGGCAAGAACTCACCATTTGACAAAAATGGCTGAGAAAACTGGAAATCAATTTGGGAGAAACTAAGCATTGTGCATACCAACATAAGTTCAAAATAGGTAGATGGTTTAGACATAAAAAGCTGATGTCATAAGTAAATTAAGAGATCATGGAAAATTTTACCTCTCAGATCCAGGGATAAGGGAAGAATTTATGACCAAATAAGAGATAGAGAAGATCACAGGAAGTAAAATGATTACATGAACTTAAAAAATGTTTTCACAAATAAAAAAAATGCAGCCAAAATTAAAAGGAAAGCAGTAATGGATGGGATTGGGGCGATTTGCAGCAAGTTTTTTTTTTTTTTTTTTTTTTTTTTTTGAGAAAAGTCTCATTTCCTAAATAGGGAAATGAAACCAAATTTATAAAGTAAGGATATTACTCTATTGATCAATGGTCATTTAGAACTATGCTGAAAGGGCTATGAAACTGCATACCTTTTGACTAAGCAGTACTACTGCTAGATCTATATCCCAAAGACATCAAAGAAAAAGGAAAGGGGGGCAGCTAGGTGGCACAGTGGTTAGAGCACCAGCCTTGAATTTAGGAGGACTCGAGTTCAAATCTGGTTTCAGACACTTAACACTTCCTGGCGGTGTGACCCTGGGCAAGTCACTTCACCCCAATTGTCTCAGCAAAAAAAAAAAAAGGAAAAGAACCTAGATGTACAAAAATATTAAAGCAATTTTTTGTGGTAATAAAGAATTGGAAATTAAGGGAATAGCTGAGCAGATTATGTGAAGGAATAGTGTGTTATAATAAATGATGAGCTAGATGGTTTCAGAAAAGCCTAGGAAGACTCATATGAACAGATATAAAGGTAAGTGAGCAGGACCAGAAGAACACTGTACACAGTAATAACAATATTGATCAACTGTGAAAGACCTGGTTGCTCTGTTCAAGACAATGATCCAAGACAGCTCCAAAAGACCCAGGATGGAAAAAACTATCCACCTCCAGAGAAAGAAATGATGAACTCTGAAAGAGAGTAAAGCTTCTTTTTTCACTTTATTTTTCTTGCTCTAGAGAATGGGTCAGGGAGAGCAACATGACTAATATGGAAATTGTTTTTGCATGACTTCACATGGTTAATTGATTGCATGATGCTTGCCTTCTCAATGGATGAGAGAAGGGCTAGAGGGAGGGAGAGAATTTGAAACTCAAAATGAAAAAAAAAAAAGGCAAAATAAATTTTAACAGAAAATAAAATTGATAGATCCCCACCTGGTGTTCAATTTAGATATTACACTCAGTTAATTAACCGTTCAAGCCTGATTTACTTTAAGGAAGGCAAGATGGCCAACAAGAACCAGAGCCCCCAGGGGTGGGGACCAGTCTCACTCTACAACAATCAAGGGTCATTTGTTGAAGTCAGTTGGAGGCAGGAACAGGCATTCCTATTGGGGTTCCCTAGAAACTGTTCTGTGGAATATTCCTCCGTTGGATGCTTCTGTGAGCATCTGTGACAAGAGAGACACAAATGCACACGTGTATATGTACGTGCATGTGTGGGGTATTTTTTACTTCTATTTAAGCATCACTGGGCAATGACAATGGCTCATTGAAGTTATCCTGTGACTGTTCTTGTGTTCCCACCAAACCTGTACCACAGGTTTATGAGTTCCACCTCCACTCTCCATAACTGTGATTGTCCTCTATCTACAATGATGATCAACTGTGAAAGACCTGGTTGCTCTGTTCAAGACAATAATCCAAGATGTTCCAAAAGGCCCAGGTAATTACAGTCACCTTCTAACCTTTCATCTCTTGTCCCTCCCAGACCTACTCACCATGACCTGTATTCTCTCTCCTCTCTGCTTTCCTAAGCCATCACCCTACACACTAACTTCACTTTTCTCCCTCCACAATCTTGACCCTTCAGTTAACCAGTTCACCCTCATTTAGACTACTCTCTTCCTTGTCCTGGTCGTGTATGTCCCTTTCTAAACTCTAGCTCTGGTTTATTCCCATTATAAGTCTTCTTAACCCTTATATGTATGTTGCTGAACAATGATGGAGGAAGTCACACCACTGGGCAGGCTGGATCTACCACAAATTCCTTCTAGGTGGTGCAATGGTTAGAAAACTAGGTCTGGAGTTATTTTCCTGAGTTCAAATCCAGTCTCAGAGACTAACTAGCTGTGTGACCCTGGGCAAGTCACTTAACTCTGTTTGCCTCAGTTTCCACATCTGTGAGATGATCTACAAAAAAAAGGGAAATAGCAAACTACTCCAGTTTCTCTGTCATGGAAACCCTAAAGGGGGTAATGGAGAGTCACATAGGACCTTAAATGGGCTCTCCCCACTGGACACCAATGTTTTTACTTGTTTGTTATCATCCCTCTATCCTTCTCCCCCTAATGTCTCTTCTAAACCTTTTTTCTCAAGCTATTTATATTACCCCTTATTCTTCTCTCTCAGCAGAGGGTATTGCTAAATACTTTATTTAAATAAAAAAGCCCATACGCTCTTGCTTTTCCCCAACTCTAGGCTTTCTATCACCTCAGCCTCAGTTAAAACTGTTTCTCCTTTGCTCTTATCTCAAAGTAAAACCTTTCTCCTTCCTCTACTGGTGTCCTTGTTCCCATTCCCTCCAGCCTCCTCCACCAACTTGTCACTTGAATCACCTCCTCTCTCCCTTTCATCTTTAATCTTTCCTTATCTACTGGCTCCTTCTCAGTTTCTTCTATTGATTCTCCTATCCCTTCAAGCTATTATACTGTATCTCTTCTCTTTTTCACAGATAAAAGTCCTAGAAAAAACGTCTTACACACTTTGCTTCACTTTCAGACATCAGACTTACTCCTGAACTCCTTGTGATCTGATTTCTAACCTCATCACTAATTTGCTTTCTCTAAGGTTACCAATGATCAACTAATTGCCAAATAAGATGGCCTTTTCTCAGACCTGCTCCTTCTTGAGCAGCATTTGATGTGGTTGAATTTCTCATCTTCCTCCTCCTAGACATTCTCTCCACCAGGATTTTGTAACAGCGATTTCTCTTTCTCTTCTCCTCTGACTGTTCCATCTCAGTCTCTTTTGCTGGATGATTCACCTTGTTCTTGCACAGGGGGTACCCTGAGGCTCCCATCTGTGTCATCCCTCCTCTACATCTTCTCCCTGTGAGTTTATCAGCTTGCAAGAGTTCAACTATCATCTCTATGCTGATGAATCCCAGGTCTCTTTTATCAAGCTCCAGGGTCTCTTCTGAACCCCAGTTCATCATCAACTGCCAATTGTTAAATCCTATTTCTAAAAGAGCTCGTTATCTCTCTCCTCAAACCTTCCCCATTCCTAACTTCCCTGCTCTTACTGAGTGCATCAGCATCCTTCTAGACACCCAGTGTGGAGGCAGCCTTAGCTGCTCCCTTTCCCTCACCCCTCACATCTAATCAGCGTGCTCAGTCTTGTCAATTGTACCTCCACAATTTATCTCACATCTGTTCCCTCCTCTCCATTCATTCTGTTCCATCCCTCAATCAGGCCCTTATCAGCTCTTGTGTTGGATTTTGCAATTGCCTCCTTCTGCCATAAGTCTTTCTTCTCTCAGATCCATCCTCCACACAGCTGCTAAGCTGATATTCTTAAAGCTCAGGTCTGACTATCTCTCTCTAGTGGTTCCCTTTTTGCCTCTAGGAAAAAAAACAACAAAATAGGAACATCTCTCTTTAGCTTTTACCGTCCTTCACAATCTGGCTGCAAACTACCTTTCTGGATACATTAATTTCCTTCATGCATTTTGCTTTCTAGCTGAATTGACCTACTTGCCATTATGTAACATTCTGTGCCTGACATCCTATCTCCTCTCTTAGAGCTTTTGTACCAGCAGTCCTCCATGTCTGAAATCCACTTCCTCCTCCCCATCATTATCAAGAGTCCTTCAAATCTCAAATCAGGTGGGCTTCCTACAAAAAGCCTTTCTTTATCAGTCAGCTCTATCATCAATTCTTGCCTCACAAATTCCTTTTATGTGTGTTTTATATTTAATTTTTCATGATGGGGGGGGGCAGCCAGGTGGCGCAGTGGATAGAGTACCAACCCTGAAGTCAGGAGGACTTGAGTTCAAATCTGGCCTCAGACACTTCTTAGCTGTGTGACCCTGGGCAAGTCACTTAACCCCAATTGCTTCACCAAAAAACCAAAACAAAACAAATTTTTCACGATGAGGAGTTGGTTTTTGATTGATTTTTTTCCCTCCTCCAAAATAGATGATGCAGTTGTGAAAAGGGGTAAAAACAGAGATTTGAGGTGTTGAGTGCAGAAGAGTCCCTGCTCTAGGGTCAGAGAATTCATCCATCAGTCAGTCAATCAACATTTGCTAAACACCCAAAGGGAGGAATTAAAGCTAGAAAAGACTTCAGAATATCCTCATTTCATAGGAGAGAAAATTAAGATACAGAGAGGTTAAGTGACTTGTTTAAAGTCACACAGATAATACTAAACTCAGGTCCTTGAACTCTAGAGTTAATTTCCTTCCTCCCTCCCCACTTCTGTGAATTTATCCTTTTATAAAGTATGAAAAAATATCCTTGTTAAACTAACTACTGACTAAATGGAGGTTAGTCACCCACTCTCAACTCTATCCTCTATGACATTTTAAAAAGCTAAGCTTAATAGTTCTAGAAACGTTGGCAGAATCCAGATTTCCACCTTTTTTGAAAGGGAATCTTAGGTAAGGGGTGGAGAATGGGAATTTTTTTTTCTTTCTTTTGTCCATGGCACCTTTGTGGAGCTGATGGGAGAAACTCCAGCCATCAGGGAGCAAGTAGAGAAACGGACCCAAGAACATGAAGTAGTTTCAGAGAGGATTATCTCTGGCAGTAGAGAAAAGAGCCAGCCTTGAATAAAAAATAATTCCCTTTCCTTGGCAATTGAAAGTCAAGCCACTAAGATGACAGGAACAAATAATGATGAATGTTGGAGGGGCTGTGGGAAAACTGGGACACTGATGCATTGTTGGTGGAGTTGTGAAAGAATCCAACCATTCTGGAGAGCAATTTGGAATTATGCCCAAAAAAGTTATCAAACTGTGCATACCCTTTGATCCAGCAGCGCTGCCATTGGGCTTATATCCCCAAAAAATACTAAAGAGCGGAAAGGGACCTGTATGTGCAAGAATGTTTGTGGCAGCCCTTTTCGTAGTGGCTAGAAACTGGAAGATGAATGGATGTCCATCAATTGGAGAATGGTTGGGTAAATTTTGGTATATGAAGGTTATGGAATATTATTGTTCTGTAAGAAATGACCAACAGGAGAAATACAGAGAGGCTTGGAGAGACTTACATCAACTGATGCTGAGTGAAATGAGCAGAACCAGAAGATCACTATACACTTCAATAATGATACTGTATAAGGATGTATTCTGATGGAAGTGGATATCTTCAACATAGAGAAGAGCTAATCCAATTCCAATTGATCAATGATGGACAGAAACAGCTATACCCAGAGAAGGAACGCTGGGAAATGAGTGTAAACTGTTAGCATTTTTTGTTTTTCTTCCCAGGTTATTTTTACCTTCTGAATCCAATTCTTCATTTGCAACAACAACAACAACAATAAATTCGGTTCTGCACATATGTATTGTACCTAGGATATACTATAACACATTTAACATGTATGGGACTGCCTGCCATCTAGGGGAGGGGGTGGAGGGAAGGAGGGGAAAATTCGGAACAGAAGGGAGTACAAGGGATAATGTTGTAAAAAAAAATTACCTATGCATATATACTATCAAAAAATGTTATAATTATAAAATTAATTTTTAAAAAATTTTTAAATAATAAAAAAGTAACAAAAGAAAGTCAAGCCACTCTCTGTGGCAGAGTTAGGGAACTTAGCCAAGTGATTTACTAAAAAGAGATACTGATTGGGGAGTGGGAGGGGGCAACATCTATATACTACCAGAAGGGAAGGGATATTAGGGCTCCCGGGGTTAGAAGTATGAGCCTTTGTCAAATGTGTTCCCTACATGTGCACCTCAGTTCCAACATGCCCCAGGTTTGTGCCTCTTCCTGGATGCTGTGTGTCCCCATGGCAGTTTGTGATTCAGATTTATAGAGAATGTTTTGTAGATGTTGTTCTCACTCTGCTGTCTTTGTAAATTCCTTTGTTTTGGAGCTGATGGTGTCTTCTGGAAGATTATTAAATGTGGGTGAACCAGTAAGGGCTAATGAGCTATAGTTTGGGGATATATTTATTTTTTTTTTTATTTTTATTTTATTTTATAATTATAACATTTTTTGACAGTACATATGCATGGGTAATTTTTTACAACATTATCCCTTGCACTTACTTCTATTCAGATTTTTTCCCTTCCTCCCCCAAACCCCTCCCCCAGATGGCAAGCAGTCTTATATATGTTAAATATATTACAGTATAATTTAGATACAATATACGTGTGTAGAACCGAATTTTTTGTTGCACAGGAAGAATTGGATTCAGAAGGTAAAAATAACAGTTTACACTCACTTCCCAGTGTTCCTTTTCTGGATGTAGCTGGTTCTGTCCATCATTAATCAATTGGAATTGGATTAGCTCTTCTCTATGTTGAAGAAATCCACTTCCATCAGCATACATCCTCGTACAGTATCATTGTTGAAGTGTATAATGATCTTCTGGTTCTGCTCATTTCACTCAGCATCAGTTGATTTAAGTCTCTCCAGGCCTCTCTGTATTCATCCTATTGGTCATTTCTTACGGAACAATAATATTCCATAACATTCATATACCATAGTTTACCCAACCATTCTCCAATTGATGGACATCCATTCATCTTCCAGCTTCTAGCCACTATGAAAAGGGCTGCCACAAACATTTTGGCACATACAGGTCCCTTTCCCTTCTCTAGTAGTTCCTTGGGGTATAAGCCCAGTAGTAGTATGGCTGGGTCAAAGGGTATGCACATTTTGATAACTTTTTGGGCATAATTCCAGATTGCTCTTAAACCTATATTTAAGTCATCCCTCTGGGGACTCAGACCAAAAGCCTGAGAGTGTTGAATTGGAGAAGGAATCCAGAGGAGGTTTTGCTTTGTGGGGGAAGGGAGAGGTGGGGACAACCTTCATCTGGTAAATATTTGGGTGACATATATCTATGGAGAATGTCAGGTCTGAGATATCAGGGCTGGGAGGGCCCTTAGAACCCAGGATGCTGGAGCTGGGAGGGTCCTGAGAACAGATGTCAGAGCTCTGAGAGACCTCAGAGGTCCCCTGGGAGCCAGATGAACCTGATCCCTATCTTACCCTATCCACTAACTATTTTTGGGTAAATTCGATGGCAGCCCCATAGGATTATGTTGGGATTACTAGGTGAGAACTGAGGTTGTCTGGATGGTGACAAGGTGAGAATTCAGGTTTTCTGGACAATTACAAGGTGAGAACTCAGGTTGACTTGATAGAGGGGGCAAGCTCATTGGCTGGGGTGGTTCTTCCCAGAAGCCCTTGCATTATCCCACGCCCATTCTCTGGGAGAATAAAAGAGAGCTCTCAGAGAAAGAAGAAGAGACTCTGAAGTGCATCAGGCTTGACGGGGCTCTCTGCAGGAAGGGAAGTCACTTCTAAGGACAAGAGTTAACAGCAACTGCCTGGAGACAGGAAGAAGAATCTGTCTGAGAGATTTGAGTAGACACAGCAGATCTCTTCCCAGAGAGCGATCCAGCAGCTTCTGGAGACGACAGCTCGTTACAATTGGCGCCCAACGTGGGGCAAGGACATTTGCTTATCCTGACAAGAAGAGCTAGACCAGAACTTCGCAATTTGGCGCCCGAACAGGGACAGACACAGTCCTGATTCCAGTGGAAAAGCTTCTGATCTAGATCTCAGTCTCTCTGACCCAGAACCGTGAGTAACGAGGAAACTTTGTTAAAGATTAAGTGAGCGTGCTAATAGATAAATAAGGAACTTGTTAAGGGCTAAACCAGCAATCTCCTATAGTGAAATGGGGCAAACACCTTCTGTTCAAGGAAAATGTTTAGAGAGCATCATCAAGGTTATGAAAAGCCAAGGATTGATTATAATTTTAGAGGAGATTACTGAACTTTTAAGAACTGTGAAGGTCATATGTCCTTCTTTTTCTCTGGAAGAAGAATTGGATCCAGATGAATGGGAATTAGTAGGAAAGCAATTAGGTGAACACTACAATTCCAGGCCAAACTCAATTTCCAAAGATACAATTCATATATACAATGTAATCCAATTGGCTTTAAACAATGTTATTCTAAAGGAAGAGATGAAGGAGCAAAATGGGGAAGTGTCAACTAAACTAGGTGAAAAGGATGAATCAGATAACAATGAAGTTAAGTACAATTCTGAGCAACAGGAGCACCTCCCATCTCCTCCCTCAATTAACCCTTCATGGGTGGAGCAAGAAGGAGGAGAGGAAGAGGCAGAAACACAAACAGAATTGCCTGTGAAGCAGCCTAAGCCTATGACAAGATTAGAAAAAGCATTGGTTAAAGCTAAGAGAGAAGGACAGGATATAAGTGATTTTATACATGCATATCCTGTGATTGAAAATATTGATTCTGTAGGTCATAAAATGAGAAGATATGCACCTTTAGATTTGAATAAAATTAAGGATTTGAAAAAAGGTTGTACCCTTTATGGGGCTACATCAGCTTATGTCAAAATGTTACTAGATGGTTTGTCTTATGAAGTCCTAACCCCGAATGATTGGAAATCCATAGCAAGGATATGCCTGGAACCTGGAGAAAATTTATTATGGCTTTCGGAATTTCATGAATTATGTAAAATTCAAGTCAGATGCAATTTGGAAATAGGAGTTAACACACAATTCACTTTTGAGCACTTGGCTGGTGAAGGTCGGTATGGAGAGAATTCAGAACAGATTAATTATACCATGACAATATATGAACAAATTGCTAAGGCTGCAATAAAAGCTTGGGGTGTCCTTCCTGGACAGAAAGATCGTGGAGAGGCTTTCACTAAAATACAGCAAGGTCCCAATGAACCTTTTGCAGATTTTGTGGGACGTTTGCAAACTGCTGTCAAAAGAACTATTGGAGAAAATTCAGCTACAGAAATAATGACCAGACATCTGGCTAAGGAAAATGCCAACGAGATTTGCAAAAGAATTATATGGGGATTAGACAAAGATGCTCCTTTAGAGGAGATCATAAGACGCTGTGCTACAGTGGGAACAAATGCTTTTTACACCCGGATGATGATGAACATGGAAAGACAGGGTCCCTCCTGGCAAGGGCCTTCTAGAGAAACTCGGCGATGTTTTCAATGTGGAAAAATTGGACATCTAAGAGCTCAGTGTAGGTATGGAGATACAGTGAGAAGACAGGGTGAGAGAAGACCTAAAACTCCATGTCCAAAATGTCACAAGGGCCTCCACTGGGCCTCCGAATGTAGATTGACACAGGGAAATGACAGGTGGGGCCCAGCTTCAGCCCCCCAAGTGGGGCATGATGGCAGCCGAGGTTACATCCAGAGAATTTTAAGACACGATCAATCAGCCAAAAGGCAATCAGATGGAAGAAAGGGATTGAAATTAGGAAAAATAGAGTTGTGTGCAGTAGAGACTACCGAGATACTCCCTGGAGAAGTGAAATCTGTTCCTGTTGAGCCTATGGATCCTTTGCCTCCAGGCACAGTAGGCTTGACCATTTCACCTTCTGAGAGTGCCTACAAAACAGTGTCCATCCATACACTGATGTGGGAGACTGGAGAACGTGTATCTAATATCCCAGTCACTAACACAGGCAGACAACGTGTGATTTATCAACCAGGAGAAGTAGTAGCATCAGGCTTATTGTTACGGACCCCTAATAAGCAACCTAGTGATAGTCGCCTAGATTTTGACTCCAATGAACAAAATCCAGGAATATATTGGACAGCAGCTGTGACAGCTGACCGACCTATGCTTACTATTTATATAAACGGAATACCATTTGAAGGATTGGTAGACACGGGTGCAGATCGTACAGTTATTAGAGGTGCCAATTGGCCCGGTCACTGGCCAAAGATTAAAGCAGACACCTATATGTCTGGGGTGGGAGGATCAATAGCAGCAGAAGTTAGTGCTAGACCTTTGAGATGGGTATTTGAAGGAGAAACAGGAGCTTTTACTCCTTTTGTGGTTGAAAAAATCCCCATCAATCTGTGGGGAAGAGACATTTTACAGCAGATAGGATTACAAATAAGCACTTCGGCTTTTTAGGCAGGGCTGCTGTTGAAGGCCTACCTGCACTTTCACCAATTCCTATTCAGTGGAAGACTGATTCACCAGTGTGGGTAGAACAGTGGCCCTTAAGAAGTGATAAAATTCAGGCCTTATTAGACATAGTGCAAGAACAACTTGACCAAGGACACTTGCGGCCTTCTCTAAGTCCTTGGAATTCCCCAGTATTTGTGGTGAAAAAGAAATCTGGAAAATGGAGGATGATAACTGATCTAAGAAGAGTAAATGAACAGATGGAAACTATGGGAACTCTTCAGCCTGGACTTCCATCTCCTACTCAGTTGCCAAGAGAATGGCCTCTATGGGTTATAGACATTAAGGATTGTTTCTATTCTATTCCTCTAGATAAGGAGGATATGAAAAGATTTGCTTTTTCAGTGCCTAGTGTTAATTTGGCTGAGCCTTATAAAAGATATGAATGGACAGTTTTGCCACAGGGAATGAAAAACAGCCCTACTATGTGCCAAATGTATGTTGCAGCTGCTCTTGCTCCAGTAAGAAAAGCCTTTCCAAAAGTAATATTGTTACATTATATGGATGATATTTTGGGATGTGCACCTGAGGAACAAATGTTAGAGGCATGTCTACAAAGGACCATGGAAACATTAAAGTACTACAAACTGCATATAGCTACAGAAAAAATTCAAAGACATGCTCCTTTTCAATATTTAGGATATGAAGTATATCCTAAGGTGCTTACAGTACAAAAACTCTCCTTAAGAACAGAGAAGCTAAACACCTTAAATGACTTCCAGAAATTGATAGGAGATATCCAATGGATGCGTCCCGTGCTAGGCTTGACTACCTGTCAATTGCAACCACTATATGACATTTTAAGGGGAGACAGTGCTTTAAATTCACCACGCCAGCTTACAAAAGAAGCACAAAAGGCTTTGAGAGAAGTTGAACTGGCTTTATCCAATGTGGTTGAAAGAGTCACTCAAAAACCCTTGGAAATATCAGTTTTTGCTACAAAAGAGGCACCCACAGCAGTCCTTCATCAAGGAGACAGAGTGATTGAGTGGGTGAACCTCCCAGCACAACCAGAACAAAGCCTTACACCTTACCCAGTGCTTGTGGCTAGGATTTTATTAAAGGCTATTAAGAGAGTAACACAATTATCTGGGATAAGTCCTGAAAAAATATACACATTCTATACTAACGCACAGATTAATGTATGCTGTGAGAACATCCCAGAATGGCAAATTTTATTGGCCACCGCTCCAAATTTTGCACATGGATCTCCATTAAAGATTACCCGGCTACTACATAATTGGCGATGGATTTTTGAAGAAAAGGTTTCTAAGGTTCCTCTTAAAGGACCAACAATCTTTACAGATGCCTCCAAAGAAAATATTTGTGCCATATACTCTCATGATTTAACCATAAAGAGAGTAATCAGGACTCCTTTTCAATCCACTCAACAGAATGAATTATTTGCTATCATGCTAGCTCTCACTTATTACCCAGGAGACGTAAATATAATTACTGATTCAGCCTATTCAGTAGGTGTAGTACAAAGAATTGCCACAGCCCAAATAAAATTTGCAGCCTCCAATATTTATCAGCTCTTTAAGGAACTTCAAGAGCAAGTGAGAAAACATCCAGGCAAGATTTATATCTTGCATGTCCATTCACATAGTGGACTTCCAGGTCCCATTTTTGATGGAAATTCAAAGGCAGATAGCCTTCTAACCATGTTAGCTAGTAGTCCTTTATTTCAGGAAGCACAAGAATCTCATTCTAAATATCATCAGGCTGCTCGAGCTTTACGTTTACAATTTGGAATCACAAGAGAGGAAGCTAGGAGCATAGTAAAAAGCTGTACAGCTTGTCTTCCTTTCCATGCTCCTACACTCCCTCCAGGGAAGAATCCTCGTGGTTTGAGACCCAATGAAATCTGGCAAATGGATGTGACCCATTATAAATCTTTTGGTCGTCTATCTTTTATTCATGTCGTGGTAGACACCTTTTCAGGATTCACATTTGCAATGCCAGCAGCAAAAGAGACAGCCCGAGTGGTCACTGAATTCCTTATACAAGCTTTTGCAATTATGGGTGTGCCACAAGCAATAAAAACAGACAATGGACCTGCATATACGTCCAAACATTTTACACACTTTTGTGCACAGTATAAGATTTTACATACCACGGGCATACCCTTTAATCCTCAAGGGCAGGCAATAGTAGAGAGAAGAAACAGAGATATTAAGACACTCCTCCAAAAACAAAAGAAAGGGGGAGCCACAGGTAGCCCTAGGGAACTTCTAAATTTAGTTCTCTATACCATTAATTTTCTAATTTTTGACAAAGATGCACTGGCTCCAGCAGACAGATTTTATAACCCACCAGAAGGGCAGTGTCCAGTGAGAGCATCTCCACTGTCCTTAGATAATCGCCAGGTGATGTGGAGAGATCCAGAAAGTGGTGAATGGAAGGGACCAGATAGGTTAACTGCCTGGGGGAGAGGGTTTGCTTGTATTTCTTCAGCAGGAGAAGGAATCAGATGGGTGCCAACGAGTCATATTCGCCTTGTCCATCAGAGAGAGACAGAAAAAGAGAAAGACCTCAAAATAAAGGAGAAGATCTAAGAAACATCTGACACTGAAAGAGCATGGATAATAAGAAGACTGTTAAAGAACTTTAAAACCAGCAGGAATCATTGGACTTCCTCACACAAGATGAGACTAATGGACAATGGACTTATGGACATTTATAAATTTTCAATTTATGATTATGTTATATGCTTCTAGCATGTGTTATGTTACTATGTTACTATATGCTTATGTAATTTATGTAATTATCTGTAATACTTCCCATATTGATGGATTTATGTTTCAAGGTCATTTATGTAATTATCTGTAATACTTCCCATATTGATGGATTTATGTTTCAAGGTCATGACTGTCCTATGTTCTAAATCAAAAGAAAGGGGGAGATGTTGGGATTACTAGGTGAGAACTGAGGTTGTCTGGATGGTGACAAGGTGAGAATTCAGGTTTTCTGGACAATTACAAGGTGAGAACTCAGGTTGACTTGATAGAGGGGGCAAGCTCATTGGCTGGGGTGGTTCTTCCCAGAAGCCCTTGCATTATCCCACGCCCATTCTCTGGGAGAATAAAAGAGAGCTCTCAGAGAAAGAAGAAGACTCTCTGAATTGCATCAGGCTTGACGGGGCTCTCTGCAGGAAGGGAAGTCACTTCTTTGGACAAGAGTTAACAGCAACTGCCTGGAGACAACGGTTCGTTACAGGAAGAAGAATCTGTCTGAGAGATTTGAGTAGACACAGCAGATCTCTTCCCAGAGAGCGATCCAGCAGCTTCTGGAGACGACAGCTCGTTACAGGATTATAAGGTCCAGGAGAAAAAAGAATCTTCAAAATTGCCAAATACAAATGCTCATTTTATAGGTGAGGAAACAGAGACCCAAGGAAGATTAGTTTGTCTTGTCCAAGTTCATAAAGAAAGTTGCAGTCAAAATTCAGATGCAGGTCCTTTACCCATGGATCACAGATTAATTGTGATGGAAGCATTGCCTGAGGCCTTGAGGGTATCTGCTCATAGGGTCCTAGACCTAGAGGGTGTTGGGACTTCATGAGCCATTTTTTAGCTCACCCCCCCTTCTAGAGCCTGAGTTTCCCTCGAGACACACAGCGAGTAGACACCGAAGGGTGGGCTGTCTGCAGGTCCTCTGCTTCTAGGCTCACTCTCTGTCCACGACCATCCCACTACCATGTCAAATGGAGGTGAGGACTCTTGCTCAGCTTATGAGGATCCAGTGAGGGTTCATGGACTGAGAAGTGAGCTCCTGAGGTTGACAGTAAGCTGGCCTGGAAAGCCACAGGCTGGTTCACTGACAGCTGCTATTGCTTCTTTCTTTCCTTTTCTTCTTCAATCAATCAATAATCAATAAGCATGTATTAAACTCCTATTATGTGCCAGACACCCTGCTGGGAGTGCTAGACAGTCCCTGCTTTCAAGGAGCTCACAATTTAGTGTGGGAGAAAACAAGAAAACAAATATGTACCAACAAACTAGACAGAGGAAAAATAGCAAACAATTGACCAAGAAAAGTCACTGGAATTAAGAGGGATTAAAGGAAGGCTTCCTAGACAGAAGGCACAGTGGATAGAGTGCCAGGCCTGGAATCATGAAGGCCTGAGTTCAAGTCCAGCCTCAGACACTGACTAGCTGTGTGAT
Organism: Sminthopsis crassicaudata; assembly: GCF_048593235.1. Taxonomy (NCBI): domain Eukaryota; kingdom Metazoa; phylum Chordata; class Mammalia; order Dasyuromorphia; family Dasyuridae; genus Sminthopsis; species Sminthopsis crassicaudata. Next base: position 54,684,852 of record NC_133617.1, on the reverse strand, counting down.
TCTGAGTAAGTCAATTCACCCTGTGTGCCTCAGTTTCCTCATCTGTAAAATGGAGAAGGAAACAGACCTTCTTCAGTATGTCTGCCAAGAAAACTCCAAATGGGATCACAAAGAGTAGAACGCAACTGAAAACAACTGAACAACAAAAGGAAGGACTTCCAGTAAAAGATGGGATTTTCACTGGCTCTTAAAGAAGCCGGGGAGGTTAGTGATTTAAAGGTGCCATAATGCACAGACTGCTGGGCCTGAGTTCAAACGTGAGCCCTGACACTTATAAGCTGTGCTGTTTAATTGTTTGCCTCAGTTCCCGAAACTGTAAAATGAGGATAACAATAGCACATTCCTGCCAGACTTGTGAGGATCAAATGAGATAATAATTGTAAAATACTTAGCACAGTAATCTCTACAGTAAGGGCTGTGTAAATGTTAGCTGTTGGTCTTCTTGTTATCTTCTTATCTTTTTTCTTTCTTTCTTCCTCCTCCTCCTTTCTTCTTCCTCTTCCTCTTCCTCCTTTTTTTCCTCTTTTTCTTCTTCCTTCTTCTTCTTTTTTTCCTCCTCCTCCTCCTCCTCCAGACTGGAAGCAGAGTAATCACTCTTAGACTCATAGCTGCTGGGCTTGGGAAACTTGACCTTCTCTACTTCTGTTACGGGTCGGTTTGATCCTCCTTAAGCAGTTCAGTGGCCCCCCTGCTTCCAATCCTTCTCCTACACCCCCACCCAATTGGTGCAGAGTACCAGGACCTGAACAGTGGTAGTACCCCCTGAAGCTCAGCATCCCCAGACTCCCGCCGCCCACCAGCCTGGCGATCATGGATCAATGAGCCTCCTCCTCTGCAGCTTCTCAAAGGCCAGAGCTTTGCAATGTCTCTCTGTGTGCCTACAGATGGCAGCACAAGCCTAAAATTGAGTAGTAGAACTATTTAAAAAACTTCACAAAGAAAGAAAAAAGCTTCAAGTGGAATATCAAACCCATAGAAAGGGCTGGAGGAAACACAGAAAATTAACAAAGCTGAAAAATGCTTAGAACCGAGAACCAAGCTGGGAGGGCCCTTAGAACCCAGGATGTCAGAGCTGGGAGGGCCCTTAGAACCCAGGAGGTCAGGGCTGGGAGGGCCCTTAGAACCCAGGAGGTCAGGGCTGGGAGGGCCCTTAGAACCCAGGAGGTCAGGGCTGGGAGGGCCCTTAGAACCCAGGAGGTCAGGGCTGGGAGGGCCCTTAGAACCCAGGAGGTCAGAGCTGGGAGGGCCCTTAGAACCCGGGATGTCAGAGCTGGGAGGGCCCTTAGAACCCAGGAGGTCAGGGCTGGGAGGGCCCTTAGAACCCAGGAGGTCAGAGCTGGGAGGGCCCTTAGAACCCGGGAGGTCAGAGCTGGGAGGGCCCTTAGAACCCGGGAGGTCAGAGCTGGGAGGGCCCTTAGAACCCAGGAGGTCAGAGCTGGGAGGGCCCTTAGAACCCGGGAGGGCAGAGCTGGGAGGGCCCTTAGAACCCAGGAGGTCAGGGCTGGGAGGGCCCTTAGAACCCAGGAGGTCAGAGCTGGGAGGGTCCTTAGAACCCGGGAGGTCAGAGCTGGGAGGGCCCTTAGAACCCGGGAGGTCAGAGCCAGGAGGACCCTTAGATCACAGGGTGTTAGGGCTAGAAAAAGGGACTTAGAATCCAGGAGGTCAGCTATGGAAGAGAACTTAGAAAACAGAATATAGGATATTAACACTAGAAGAAACCTTAGAAAAGCAGTGTATAGAATGTCAGGAAGAGCTGGGTTCAAATTCAGCCTCTGACATTTATTAGCCGTAGAACCCAAGAAACAAATCATTTAATCTCTCCCAGCCTCAGTTTCCTCATCTGTGGAAAATGACAAACCACAAATAAGGTCATGAGGAATAAGATACAATTGAAAAACAATAAAAATAATTGAAGGAAATGTTCAATTTCCATTACAGGTTAGTAAAAACAGATAATGTTTCTTTCCCATACAAATTTTTTTTCCTTTTCCCCCCAGAAATCTGTCCATAGACCTAAATTCCAGCCCTGAGCAACTCTTCATCAATATTATCTTATAGAAAGTCAGTTCTTACTCACCAAGCACTTCTCCATCGACCCTCTGGGTAACCCTTAACCTTAGTTTTTTCAGGGCTATAGCAGTCCAAAAAGCTATATGGCATTAATGCTTTAAAAAAGATGGCTCTTTGCTTCTGGAAGAATCTTGGGGGTCATAAAAGAACTGGATGATTTCCCCAAAAGTAACCCTACCCACCCTCCTGATGCTTTTCAGGTCTGAGACCAGTTCATGCTCTCTTCAAAGAATCTGCCTAAGGGAAATGTCCTGGTGGATCAGCTTTATAGGCTGTCCATTCAGTTGTATACTATACTCTTTGTAATGCAGTCTTCCTCTATTAGGTTTTTCCTTTGTGATAATTTTGTCTAATTCTTTTGACTGATTATGGATCTCCCTCAGCAGAATCTAATGTCCTTAATGACATCAATGCAATGTCACCTGCAAACAGGAACATCTAGAGAAACTCGCCAATAATAGGGAATCCATCTTCCATTTAGACTGTCTTGGATATCATACCTGACGATAGTACTTCTCAATAGTATTTTATTTTTCTAAATACACGTAAATATAATTTTCAATATTCAGGTTTGTACGACTTTATGTTCTAAATTGTTCTCCCTCCTTCCCTTACTACCCCTTCCCCAAGACAGCAAGCAATCTGACATAGTTTATGCATGTACAATTCTTTTAAACATATTTCCATATTTGTCAAGAATATGTGCAAGATGCAACAAGATAATTGTATAAATATATACATATATTGGATCTAATACATATTTCAACATATTTTACATGCTGGGAGGGGGAAAAGAGGGGAAAATTTGCAACAAAAGGTTATGCAAGGGTCAATGTTGGAAAAATTACCATGCATATGCTTTGTAAAGAAAAAACTTCAATAAAATAACGAATTAATTAATTAAAATTAAAATTTTAAGAAAAAAAGAAAATATATGAAGAAAAATCAAACCAAAAGGGAAAATAACTACAAGAAAGAAAAAATAAACAAACAAACAAAAAGATGAAAATACTATGCTTCGATTCATATTTTCCATCCCAAGTCTATTGGACTTGAAACATCACAACAAAAGTACTTCTGATTGGCATATTATCTCCCTGTTTTATGTCTTACTTGATAGCAATAACCATAGAATTGTTGAGCAGGGGAGCCTTCTGTTCCATCTTTCAAGGGCTTAGAGTGAAAAAGACCTGAGTTCAAAGCCCACCTCAGTCACTCACTGTGTGATCTTGAGGAGATCTGTGACTCAGTTTCCCCCTCTACAAAATGAGAGTTGGATTTAATAATCTCTGTGGTTGCATCCAGCACAAAAGCTATGTTTCTATAGTAATCATAGCTAGTATTTACATAACACTTTAAAATTTACAAAGCTCTTTACAAATATTACTTTTTTTAATCTTCACAATCACCTTGTTGTTATTATTCCCATTTGAGAAATGGGAGAAATAACCTTCCTAGAATACATTATTGACAAGTTAATAATACACTGTGTGGGATTTGAAGCACTCTTTCCTCTTGACTCCAGGTCCAGCATTCTATCCACTGTTCCATCCAGTTGCCTATAACATACGCATGACAGACATATTCTTGAACGAGGGCCTATATAAAGGGTTGATTTGCTCCAAAATATTTTTTTTAATATTCTGAATTGGTGTTGTTGCCTTCGGTTTCTTTTTCTTTCAATTTAGCAAGAGGAAGTTTCTAGGCTTCTTTTCTAGGCTCTTTTTGTCCTCTCTTCTCTATTGTTAAATTCCCTTAGGGAATGGTAATATGTTATATCGATATCTGTTCTTTTATCAACTTCGATTGGGGCCATAGCAGTTCGTTCAAATAAGTCAGGTTGGAGTTAACTTAATTTGGCACCATACTTTCTCATTTTTTGTTTTTTTTTTTTTTATTTTTAGTGGGGTGGTGGAAAATAGAGATTATACTTGTGAATTCATTGATTTAGGGACTCCCCAGATAAGGAAACTTGGTGCAGGTCAGTCTCTTCTCTGCAACTTCTTGCTGGAGCCACTGAGAAGTCTCAACATTACTGGCTTCAGGACCAACTCTGTGTTGTCACCCCTATTTTTTTTTTTTAGTATGGTTTAATTTTAATCACTATTCTAACTAATTGGTGATCTGACCACACATCGCTGGCTTATTTGGAAATACTTTCACATCAGTAATCAGTGGCAGAATAGCATAATTTGAGAGTTGCCATCTCGTTATACACAAAAAGAATGCCAACTAAAAGTTTACTGACAAATAGTTATCCAGATTTTGTTTGAAGACCTCCATGGAGAGAGAGCCCACTCTCAATGTATTCTATTGAAAAAAAAAAAAAAAAGCTCTAATTCTTAAGATATTTTACCTGATATGTTTTCTTAAAACTCCTGCCCATTGCTATCTGGTCTTGCTTTCTACAGGGCGAAGAAAATCCTTCTTCCTTTTTGGCAGAGGAGACCCAACCTGGCGGTATAATGGTTAGTCACAGATCCAATCCTTCTGTTGATAGATCTAGAAATTTGGACCTGCCTTTTTTTTTTAATGCTTTGGAATTCTCTTGATGAATCAGCATCTTGTTGCCATACTTAGTGAGGACATCTGATTGGCTAAGTGCATTACAACTCAAAACCCCTGAGCTCATGTAATCCATCAACCTCTCCAGCAGAAGGGATTACAAGTATATTCTACCATCTGATCCCCTTTCCTCGTGATAGTTTTTCAATACCTGAAAACAGCTATCATACCTCTCCCCCCGAATTTTCTTGGTTTTGCTAAACATTTTCAATTCCTTCAATAGCACTCTAACTTGCTGTCCAAGAACAAGGTCTACTCTATCATCCACTCAGGGTTCTAGGGATACTCCTGAGGGACTAATGGTTTGTATCTCTAACATTTGTGCCTTGAATCACCATAATTTGTATTATTTTCCCTCAAAAAAATTAAAAACCTGTCAGACACTAATACTTAATGTGAGAATTCTCATTTAACTAATTAACATCAATTAGCTTTTGTTGTTTCAGTCATTTTCAGTTCTCAGTCATGTCCAACTATTCTGGATCCCATTTGGGGTTTTCTTGGCAAAGATACTAGAGTCATTTGCCATTTTCTTTTCCAATTAGCTTTTACAAAGGGGATATTTACTTCAAAGATATAAAAAAATGTGTCCCAATAAAAATCCCAGAATATGTGGGACTGTCCCTCCAAATACTAGGGATCTAAGGGCAATTGAAAGTCTCTCCCTCAGGAGAGAAAACAGATGTTCTAATTAAAATTTTTTCTAACATTCTCTTCATGCTTAAGGCCATTCAACTGGGATGTGGAGAAAAATTTCCAAGTGTCCCACTTCAAAGTACATCAGAATTTCTCTAGGGGTTCCTGTACTGAAAGCAATCTCTTTACAGGATCAGACTAATTTCCTCTGCATCCTTATTCCAAAGAGCACCCATAATTTCTCTCAATGGATCCCCACTTCTATAAGGGAACTCCAACTAGAATTCCAAATTCACCCGGTAACAGGACAAGTAGGCTAAGGAAAAAAAAAAAATAAGCCTTGAGGAAGCAATTCCTAGGAAAAGGAATTAAGCAGCATTAAGAGTTGATTATTTGGAGTTTTCTAGGCATGAAAGCAAACTTTACCTTATGAACTTGTATGAATAAAGATCTCACAATAAGGCAAGCAGTTCAGTTCTGTTTAAATGTAAAAAGTAAAAAATATGGACATTTCTCAATTAGGTACCAGCATTTAAGTGATACAAAACCATACTTTTCATATTAGTCTCAATACCAATCAATAGTTGTACAAGATTTAGTAATTCAGTACACAATGGCATTTAAACATTCAATGAATCAACAAAAGTAAAAGTCTGCAAAAGAAACCCCTCCCAAATTTTCAGATTATTTCAAAAGGAACTGATATAAGAGAAACATGGACCAGAAAATGACAACGATCCATCAATTACAGCCTAAAAACAAAGAGAGAAAAATATTTGCCAATTCCTCTGGGATCCTGAAAACAATGGAATCAAAAACCAAGCCCCAGGTAAAGGCTCTCTCCAGAGCCCCCAAAATGCAAAGGGCCTAATTTTATCCCTGATCAGATTCCACAAGGGGGGGATTTCCTTCAGTTTCACTCAACCAGAGGAAGTTTGGCTGCATTTCCCCCTTAGTGTTCTAGAGGTGCCCCAGGACTTTTTCTCTAAAGTCAGTGACCTGAGTTCCCATTCCACAACCCAGGGTGTTTTCTCCTCCACCTTATGTCTAGAGCCTCAGTTAATTTAACCAATTAACACCAATTACTTTTACTAAGGAGATATTTACTTCAAAGGTAGACTAAAAACAAAAACACATACTTTTCCCCAAACACCTCAAGGGACACTCTCCTTTACACTACCTTGGTCTCTGGAGTGAATTGGGATCACTTTGTATGGTTTCAAAATAACAATAGTCACATCAATGAAATAATATTTGGTTTTGGTTTTTGCTTTTCTTTTTTTATGTAGTTTTAAAAAAATTTTTCCAAATACATGCAAAAATAGTTTTCAACATTCACCATTGTAAGACTTTGTGTTCCAAATTTTTCTCCCTCTCTCCCTCCTCTTCCTCCCCAAGATAGCAAGCAATCCGATATAGATTAAACCTAAGCAATTCTTCTAAACATATTTCCATGTTTGTCGTTCTGTGCAAGAAAAATCAGATCAACAGCAAGGAAAATCAGATCAACAGCAGCATGATTTCAGAAAGGTCTGGAGAGACTTGCTGATGCTAAGTGAAGTGAGTAGAACCAAGAGAACATTGTACACAGCAACAACAAAATTATGATCAGTTTTGATCATTGTTCTTTTCAACAATGAGATAATTCAAACAAATTATAATAGATTTGCAATGGAGAGAGCTATCTGCACCCAAAGAGAGGACTTTAAGGACTGAATGTGGACCACAACATAGTATTTTCACTTTTTTGTTGTTGTTTGCTTAGTTTTTGTTCTTTTTCACTTTTTTTTTTTAATCTGAGTTTTCTTGTGCATCATGATAAATGTGGAAATATGTTTAGAAGATTTGTATATGTTTAACCTATAGCGGATTACTTGCTCCTAGAAGAGGAGTAAGAAAAGGAAAGGAAAAAATTTGAGACACAAGGATGAATGTTGAAAACTATCTTTGCATATATTTTGAAAATAAAAAGCTATTATCAAAAAGAAAAATCATATCAAAAAGAAAAAAAATACAAGAAAGGGGAAAAAAGCAATGCAAACAAACAACAACAATAAAGATGAAAATACTATGCTTTGATTCACATTCAGTCTCCAAAATACTCTCTCTAGATGCAGATGACTCTCTCCATCAGAAGTCTATTGGAATTGCCTTGAATCACCTCACTGAAGTCCATCACAGTTGATCACATAATCTTGTTGTTGCTGTGTACAATGTTCTCTTGGTTCATTTCACTTAGCATCAGTCTCTCCAGGCTTTTCTGAAATGATCCTGTTGATTGTTTCTTATAGAACAATAATATTCATAACATACCATAATTTATTCAGCCATTCTCCAACTGATGGGCATCCACTCTGTTTCCAGTTCCTTGCCATTACAAAAAGGTGCTCCATTTTTGCACATGTGGGTCTATTTCCCTTTTTTAGGATCTCTATGGGATACAGACCCAATAGAGACACTGATAGATCAAAGGATATACATAGTTTCATAGCCCTTTGGACATAGTTCCAAATTGTTCTCCAGAGTGATTGGATCAGTTCACAACTCTACCAACAATGCATCAGTGTCCCAGTTTTCCCACATCCCATCCAACATTTATCATTTTCTTTTCCTGTCATCTTAGCCAATCTGAGAGGTGTGAGGTGGTACCTCAGAGTTGTCTTAATTTGCATTTCTCTGATCCACAGTGATTCAGAACATTTTTTTCATATGATTAGAAATGGCTTTAATTTCTTCATCTGAAAATTGTCTGTTCATATCATTTGATCATTTATCAATTAAGGAATGACTTATATTCTTATAAATTTGAGTTAATTCTTTATGTATTTTAGAAATGAGGCTTTTATGAGATATTTGTACTAGCCTGACACAAAACAGATGCTTAGTAAATATTCATTCCCTGAGGTGTAGTAGTTAGAGCATCAGCCCTGAAGTCAGGAGGACTTGAATTCAAATCTGGCCTCAGACACTTAACACTTCCTGGCTGTGTGACCCTGGGCAAGTCACTTAACCCCAATTGCCTCAGCAATATATATATATATATATATATATATATATATATATATATATATATATATATAATTCCCTTATACTATTGCAATCCCACTCCTAAGGAAATTCAAGTCTAAATTTTAACTGAGGGATGTTATCCTTTCAGATACTGCTGGACCATGTCCCAGAGGTTGTTCCTTGCTCCTTGGATCATCTCACTAAGGCTGGCTACAAAGCCCAGCATAGACTCACTTCCTGGACTCCTGGATGACTGATCTCTTAAAACTCACACATTTATAACTTCTAAGTTATTCCTTTTTATCTAAAATGGAAGAACAATGCTGAGGCAGAAGCCCAACATCCATTTGCAAGTTGGTTTCATTTGGGAAGACTTTTGAGGCCTTGTCTCTCACTGAACACAGTCTACCTGGAAGCAGTCAGCCAAAGAAAAATCAGTAAAATCAGCTGTGACCTTTTAAAGGCCCCTCCAGTTCTGGTCTGCCGCTGTGACCAGTGGTTTCCATTCACCATCAGTCAGAAGACCAGAAGCAGACCCAGACTTCCAGAGTCTCTCCATTATATATAACTCCAGAACCGGGTTCCCAGACTTGCATGTGGGAAATGGCATCAGTCCAGTATGCTGATGCTTTCTAATCAGGCTCCTAAGAGCCAGGCTTATTGGTCAATCTTCTATTTCATTTCAATCAATTCTCGCAGAGCATAGACCACAATCCCCTCACTCTCCTTGGAATATGCATTTTCCCCTCTTGGGATGAGGGACAACTCTGGTTTTTAGCTCTAAGTGTGCAGCTATCTTTTCCCCTTCTCCCTTCTGTTGTGTGACATTCACTTTCCATTGGAATTCAAGGCTTCTGGACTCTGTCCACTGTGCTACCTAGTTAATCAATCTAGACCTTTCTTGACACAGTTAAGGAAATTTGTGCTTCATAAATGGATCATACATAAATATGTGAAATATCTTGTTTACACATAACAGCTATCCTTTATTATAACCTTTAAAGCTTATAAAGCATATCATAAATATTATCTCATTTGATTCTCATGACAACTCTGGAAGGTAGGTGCTATTAATAATCTTATTTTATAAATGAGCAAACTGCTTAAGTGTCTTTCCCAGAGTCATACAGCTAGTAAATATCTGAGGCTGATTTATAATTTTATTATCTCTTGTCACTGGATTATATGACACAAATTGAGGTGGGGAAGTGGAAATTCACCTTTTGTAAAAGTATACATCTCTAGGAGAATATAAAATGAATTTTAGATTACTCTATAATGCTTTGAGTCTTTGTCCTTGTGAGCTTATGAGTTGAGTTTGTGTTGACGCATTTCTTTAGTGGTGGAGGAAATAAATATCATCCTATGCCCAGTTTACTTGGCACGTTGAATTCCCTGTTTGGAGGAACTCTTATTCATTTCTTTTGGGGAGATCACAAACATGTGCTAGACTTAAGCTTTAAAAGATGTTCCCTGAAATGATGAATAGAATGCTCTCAGGAAAAAAACCAAATAAACCTGGAAAGTCCTCCATGGCCAAAGTGAAATGTACTATATATATAAATAGCAATGTTCGGAGATGACCAGCTGTAAATGACTTTGCTATTCTCCGTAAGACAATCATCCTTGACTAATCTGAAAGACTTATGGTGAAAAATCCTAACCACACCCAGAGAAGGAACTGATTGTGTCTGAATACAGGTGGAAGCACTCCCTCTTTCTCCCTCCTTCCTCTCTCTCTTTTTTTAAATTTAATTTTCCTTGAGGGTTTTTATTGTCATTAGAGTGAGAGACTTGTGTTTTCTTTCACAACTTGACTTTTATGGAAATGTTTTACATAAATTCACATATGGTTTCTTAATTGTGGGAAGGGATAAGGGAGAGAAACTAGAACTTAAAAATCGTAAAAACATATGTAAAAAAAGTGTTTTGAATATAACTGGGGAAAACATTAAATAAATAAAATTAAATATACAAGAAGAGATTTTTCTCTGGCACAAAAAAAAAAAAAAAAAAAAAAAAAAACCCTGAAAAATAGAAAAAGTGAAAAGAGCCTGAATGCTCTCTTTAGAGTGAGGTTCCTCTACAATTGAATCCAATGCATGTAAGTCTAAAACTTTGGCCTTATTTGGGAGAGGGCTGCCATTTGGGTAGCAGGGCTTTATATAACATTTTATAATTCCTTATGATCTGGTTGTTTTGCAGCTTCTAAAAGTCCCTTCCCTCCTTTTTTCTAAAATAATGACTTGATGTCCCATGAATAAAAAAATTAACAAAAATTATCCATCCTAACAATTTCCATTCTGTGGAATCTCTGGGTAGATGAGCCACAAAAGTCATCTCAATCAGCTTCAGAATGAATACAGGTGCTTTTCCCCTTCTGACAGGTGATGATTCAGGGGTCAGAATGGGGCACATTTTCGGTTGTACTTGGTCAAGAGAGGAAGTCAACTTACTTAAGTATGCATATTTATTACAAGGTTTTGTTTTGTTTTTGCTGAGGCAGTTGGGGTTAAGTGACTTGCCCAGGGTCACACAGCTAGGAAGTGTTAAGTCAAGTCAAATTTGAACTCAGGTCTTCCTGACCTCAGGGCTGATGCTCTATCCACTGCACCACCTCGCTGCCCCAGGTTTTTTTTTTTTGTTTTTTTTTTAATTTTTGTTTTTGTTTTTGTTTTTTTTTTTTAAAGAAAAATGTGAGAGAAAATAGATTTTTATTAATTAAAAATTAAAATTGGATGAAAAAAAGTGAATAAGGAAATTTTCCTTCTCCTACCCCACCCACTCTCCCATTAACAGCTTTCCTCTCAGATGGCAAACAAGCCTCCCCTTGCATACCTCCAGCAACTGGAATCTCCCTGTCTTATAAGTGGCCTGATCCATTGGTAAATAATCATGACTGCTAAAAAGTTCGTAATTGCCTCTCATTGGTCCTAGTTCTGTCTCCTAGCACCAAACAGATCAAGCTTCATCCTTCTTCCTCATGACACCCTTCAGACATTTGAGTTAGTGACAGTATCCCTTGCTCCCCACTCACTTCTGGCTCCTTAACATTTTCACAAAGTCTTTTGAACAAGAAAGTGCCAAAAATATCCAATTCCCTTGCTCTACCAGTTGTCTCCATTACACCACAGGTTGCACTCTCCCCCCTCGGACTTAGTCCCAGGACGATGATTCTCTTAGGACCTGGAGCCTGTTCACCAGAACAACAAACAAGCTCTGTCAACAAGAGTTTGCAATGTAACAAGGCTATATGCTTTTCTTTTTTTTTCTTTTCTTCTCTTCCCTTTTCTTTTTTTCTTTCTTTCTGTCTTTCTTGCTCTTTGGATACTTATTTTTTTTTTCTTTTTTTAAAATAACTTTTTATTTTCAAAATATATGCAAGTACAGTTTTCAACATTCACCTTTGCAAAACCTTGTGTTTCAAATTGTTCTCCCTCTCTTTCCCCCACAATCTCCCCTTTATAGCAAGTAATCCAATGTATGTTAAAGTGCAATTCTACTACACATGATTCCACATGTATCATGCTGCTCAAGAAGAATCAGATCAAAAAGGGAAAATAATGAGAAAAAAGGGAAAAAAGCAAGGATTTGTGCTTTTCAAAAACAAACTGACTCACAACTGCCCTGTGAGATGGCTAATATATTATTCCCATTTCACAGATAGGGAATCAGGAAAATTATTGTGTGATAATTAGATCACACAATCTGATAGGAGGAAGGGGCACTTTGGGGGGTCATTTTAGCCACGATATTCCGGCTCATTCAGTTCCCCTAAAGCATTTTTAAAAAACTGGTTTGGGGCAGCTAGGTGATTCAGTGGATAGAGCACCAGCCCTGGAGGCAGGAGGACCAGAATTCAAATATGATCTCAGACACTTAACACTTCCTGGGTATGTGATCACGGCAAGTCACTTAACTCCAATGGTCTTGATGGGGGTTGAGGTCCCTTTAAGATTCCTCTATGGCTGACCTTGATTCACAAATCCTGGTCAAAAGCACCCTTTGAATACCTGGGCCCAGCCCCACCATCAGCTCAGCTTCCCCCAGCCCTCACCTGATCTGAGCTAACTGAAAAGCCGGCCAAGAACTTGGGGGTACCGCCCACCATCTTTAGGGTATAAAAGAGGAGAGCTGGAACTCCCTCTTTGCAGGAGCCCTTCCCCCCAACACATGGTATCCTTCCAGCCATGTAAGGGTTCTTGCCTGCCCAGTGGCCACCTCTGGGCCTGGCGTCTTTCTAACTGAGTTTTACTTCCAAATGTCTACAATAAACCTTTTATTTATCAATCTAGGTTTTCGGGCCTGTAAATTCATTTACAGGGGACACTGCGCCTCATGGGATTATCTTACTATCTATGCGACGAGAAATGGGGTTCCCCCTTTCCTTTCCCTCAATAGCCTCAGCCAAAAAACAAAAACAAAAAACCCAAGCTTTTAATAATATAATAATAACAATATTTTTCCAATTTACATGTAGCGATGATTTTCAATATTAATTTTTATAAGATTTTGAGTTTCAACATTTTTCCCCTCCCCCCTTACCTTTCCCCTCCCCATGCTAGCAAGCAATCTGATACAGGTTATATGTGTATAGTGATTTTAAATATATTTCCACATGAGTCATGTTGGGAACGAAAAATCAGAAAAAAGTATGCTTCGATCTGTTGTCAGTAGCCATAGTTCTTTCTCTGGATGCAGGTGACATTTTCCATCCAAAGTCTGTTGGAATTGCCTTGGGTCATCACATTGCTGAGAAGAGTTAAGTCTATTTTAGTCTTGCTGTATCTGTGTACAGTGTTCTGGTTCTGCTTGGCCCGAAGCATCTTGATAGGGGAGCTGGATCTGCACATCCTGGATGTCTAACCATTCTTAGAACACCTCTAGCTTGACCTAGGTGCTCCCACCTTCCTGTCCCACGCCACATTCTCTCACAGTCCAGAAATCCCACACTAGTAACGCAGTGGTATAGACTATAGAGTATATATCCTATAGTATATAGTAGTATATAACCAAAGGCCTCTGATTCTGAGCAAGCACCTGCTCCATCCCTATTTTAAAGATGAGGAGATTGCTTGCTTAAGGACACACAGCTAACAAATGAAAGAGATGGGCAAAGGTTTAAGGGAGCAGTTTTTGGGCCTTGCACAAGCTGGGTGAGTTAGTAAGGTTACAGGTGTGGGGCAATTGGTCACCCACCTTTGCTATGGGCAGAAAGCCCTGAGATGCTATCTGCTTACTACTATGTTTGATGACCAACTGATCTTTTGGGGGGAGAAGCAGGGGGAGAGGAGCAATGATGTGGCCATCCAGAACAAAAAGAAAGCAAACTTGCTTTCTCCTGCTGGGGGTGAGCCACACAGGGAACAAAGGAAGAACACTGAGGAAATTGATGTCAGCACTCTGTAAATTTCCCACCCTGGGACAAAGTCCTAGGTGCCCTGCCCTTGTTATAGTACTGGAGTTGAATACAAACTCAATTCTCCTGACTTCTCCACTGCATCATATCTGGTCCTGATCCCCTGTGCTCTTTCCACAATATTACTTTCCTTCCCTAGATCCCAATTTCCTCATCTGTAAAACAAGGGATTTTTGTTTGATCTCATATAATTCCATAAAAACACCACAATGTCTATTTTCCCCCCTGAGGCAGTTGGGGTTAAGTGACTTGCCCAGGGTCACATAGCTAGGAAGTATTAAGTGTCTAAGACCAGATTTGAACTCGGGTCCTCCTGAATTCAGGGCTGGTGCTCTCTCCACTGCGCCACCTAGCTGCTCCCACAATGTCTACTTGATAGTTTAAGAAGGCAACTGTTGATCCTTTCTAATTTCAAGTGATTGACACATTCTGAGCATCCTTAAATAACTCAGCAGTTCAATCCTGACGTGCATATCTCCAGTGATGGGGAGTTTTCTACCTTTCTGCACAGCCTGTTTCAATATAGAACTCAGATTTACAAAATTAGCATCTCTCTTCTTTCGACTCCTTTAACTCTTGAGTTCCTTTCCATAACTGGTCTAATTAACAATCTAAGCTTATTCCGTGCAAGGGACTTCTCTGCACATTATAGCACATTTGATTTTGTCTTGTGTTGCCAGTGATCTTTGCCAAATTGTTTGCTGTCTCTGAACTTCATTTCCCTATCTGTAAAAATGAGGAGTGTTACACTTGCTCTGTCTACTTCAAAAGGAAGCTGTGAAGAAAAATCTTTTACAAATTCTTTAAAAGACTCTGGCAGTGCAAACCGTTTGAAATATTTTAATGGGAAAACCAGATTTATTACAAGAGACATGAACATGCATGTTCAGAACCCTTTGGGTTGCCCAAGTGCCCAAAGTCTACCTCTATAGGGAGATTGTAGAAAAGATAAAGGAAATGGATTTGGAATTGGAAGCCCTGGATTTAAATACCTATATGATTTCAGGAGAACCATTAAACTTTCATGGGCTATGGTTTCCTAATCTCTAGACTGAGGGGAATAAGTCAGATTGATCTAGGAATATGTAGAGAGGAGGAGGAGATGCTAGGAAGCCAGGGAATGAAGAAACAGCCATTATTACCCTCTAAATCAGCTCTTCCCAGGTTCAAGGACAGCTCTTGAGTCCCCGTGTCATCCTTCCTTTAACATCTCATCCTTGAACTTGTAGAAAACCCTGACTGCCAACAAAAGTGTTGATCAGAAACCCTAATAATCTGTATGACAAATGTAAAAATCCAGAAGGGTTCTCCTTCCCTCAGCAAGGTGCGGTACATTGGAACGAAGGCTGCCTGTGGAGTTGAAGGACCTGGGCTGGAATCCTATCATCCTCCCCTCTCTAGGTCATCTGGATGCTGCTCTTTCTTAGTTCTCCTCCTCCTGTAACCCTTCTTACTTCCTTTCCTTTGCCAGGTCCCGTCATCCAAGCCCACCCACCTTGATGTATGGCTATATACCGGGGCCCTGGGCCTTCAACTCCTCTCTCACTTGGTGATTTTATTATGAGATTCAACTATCATCTCCTTGCAAATGACTCTCTGATCTATACATCCATTCTTACCTTTCATTCATTCATTCCTTTTTTGTATATATAATCAGGGTTAAATGACTTACCTAGGATCATAGAGCTAATAAGTGTCTGAGGCCTGATTGGAACTTAGGCCTGACTCTAATACCAATGTTCCAGTCAAGGTATCACCATTTTTTGAATTACCCTAGGATGCACAACCTGAGATTCCTTCTTGATTCTACTCTCACTCATCTTTTCACATTCAAATGAACTTACTTAATAAAGCCTTACTACTCTACCATCCAAACTTCCCTGATATCTCTTTCCCTTCTCTACTCATACCCCAATCCCTCTAATACAGGTCTTTTTCATCTCCCATCTAGACCACTGCAATAACACCCTCTGTATCCAGTCAATCCATCTGTCCTCCAGAGTTGCTAAAGTGCTGGTCTGACTACATCACTCTTATTCACAACTAAAAAGTTTCTATGGTTCCTGATGGCCTACAGGATCAAATACAAACTCCTCCATTTGACATTTAAATCCTTTCACAATCTGTCTCTGACCTATCATTTCAAGCCGATTACAGGTAATCCCTGCTCTCCCCACATCCTCCTAGTTAGTATATATTCTTTGGAAAGTCTAAGGTTCTTAACAGATTCATGGAGGCATTGGTTTATTTTTTTTTTCTTTTTTAAAATAGTAGTTTATTTTCCCCAAAAATATACAAAGGTAATTTTCAACATTCATCTTTGAAAAACCTTATGTTCCAAATTCCACCCCCCCCAACTTTCCTCCCCAAGTGAGAAAGCAAGGTTAAACTGGTGCAATCCTTCTAAACATATTTCCATAATGATTAAGCTACACAAGAAAAAATCAGATCAAAAGGGGAAAAAATACAAGAAAGGAAAAAAACCACACAAGCAAACAAACAACAGCAACAACAAAAAGTTGAAAAAAATCCTACGCTTTGATCCACCTTCAGATTCCATAGTTTTCTCTCTGGAGGCAGATGGCTCTTTACATCCCAAGTCTCCTGGAATTGAGTTATTGGTTTAAAGCAGCTGGGTGGTACAATGGATAGAACTCGGAGCCAGAGTGAAGATAGCTCCTCTTGTTGCTCAGTCATGTCTGACTCTTTGTGACTGATCTGGGGTTTTCTTGGCAGAGATGCTGGAGAACTTTGCCATTCCCTTCTCCCACTCATTTTACAGATGAGGAAATTGAGGCAGACAAGGTGAAGTGACTTACCAGTGACACAGCCAGTAAGTAACTGAGATTGGATTTGAATTCAGGAAGACTTCCAGGCCTGAAGCTCTATCTACTATGCCATTTAGAACCAGAATATCCATTTTGATAGGCCTGAGTTCAAATTCAGCTTCAAATACTGACTTGTGGCTTAGCCCTAGACAGGCAAGTCATTTAATTTTTTCTGAACTTGTTTGCTTAACCTGTAAAATGGGGATAAAAATAGCATCTGTCTCTCAGGGTTGCGATGAAAGGAAAATGAGATATTTGTGAAGCAATTCGAAAATCCTTAAGTGCTAATAATTATTACTAAATTCAACAGCAGACCAGATTTTTGCCAGGCTGAAAAATGCAGAAAAATAAGATTCTACTCTACTTATGTTTACTGAGTATAAAAAAGAAACACATTTAATTTTGTAGAGCAAAACATTGCCTTCCAAGTTCTTCTCTAGCAAAGTGTCTCCCACGCTTAAGTTAAAATTACTCAAGATTCCTTGAAATATAAAATGAGTGATGAACAAAGCAAGCCCAGAGTCATACTTGCTCATTAAAGATATCTGCCATTTTCACAAAGACCAAACTGCACATGGTTCAAGTGGCCTTGAAACTTGGAACTTGGAACACAAGATGTTCCTATTTGTATATGATGTCCTGATTGTATCAAGTCCTGAATATTTCAGAACCTCCCAAATAAAATCTACAATTTCGGCAACTAGACAGATAGCAAGAGAAGAGAAAGCCCTCCTCTTCCATCTTTTCATAATGTTAAGATAATAGATGATGAACCTCTCAGTGGCAAACATGGAATGCTTGGGAAATGTGGATAGGTTGTGATCTACATCTAAATATAGTGACCTTCTCTCAGGCCTAATAATCCCCCTCTCTGATCTCAGCAGCATTTGAAACTGTTACCCGACTCTCTGTGGCTATACTCTTCCTGGGTTATTGTAATTATGCTCTCTTCTTATCAATCTAACCTGTGTTTTTCATGGTCATCAATCATGTCCCATACCTTACGTATGATATATAGAATGAATTATTTGTACAAATCCATACATATATGCATTATATGTGTCCAAATAACTATATATCTATACATATATATGTGCATACATGTTTCCATATAACTATATATATATGTGTGTGTGTGTATAAATAGTTTTATATATATATTATATGTTTGTACATGCACTTCAGTGTTGTCTTCAGGCCTGGAATAGCTGCTACTTCTGCTACAGAGAAATGGGGAAGAAAAGGGGAAGAAGAAAAAGGGGAAATGTCCGAAACTGGTTTTAAATCCAGCCCTCTAGCTGCCGAGCCACCTAAGAGGCTGACCTCCATCCCAAGTTTCCCCTTAAAGAAATTATGTGCCAGCACTTGATACTTCAGTGGGCCTGTGAACTCATCACCGAGAACATTATCTCCCTGCCAAGCATATTAATTACCTACTTTGTACCAAACATGTTCTAAGCCCAGTGGATACAAATAATAAAGCAAGATAAACCATGACTTCCAAGAGATCACATACTGGAGGGACTTTTTACTGATAGAAAAAGTATGTGAGAGGCACTAGTGGGAAAATCAGAAAAAGACTTTAGGAGGAAGGTGCAAGAAGTTAAACCAAAGTAACAGGAAGAAATTTAGCTCCAACAACTCCACAAGAAACAGGAAAATGTATTAGACTGTGTCCTAAACAGGAAATAAATAAATAAATAAATAAAATGTATTATTATATATTATGTATGTATGTATTATATGTATATATATATACATATATATGTATATATATATGTATGTATATATATCACAATGAGTCATATTGCAGCCAAGGTCAGCGTAAGGAAACCAAGAGTGAAGGCTGTGAAGATGGGGGATAAGATCTGACAAGGGGAGGAGAAGGAAGCTCACTAGAACTGAGAGAAGACTCAGGATATGCACTAAGATAAGAAGAGATTCCAGGCCCTTGCAGGGGAGCCCAATCTTTGTGCAGCCTTTGGGAACAGGAAGATCTATCTAGACTGAGGAGGGGACTTGCCCCAAGTTGGGGCCCGAAAGTATTACTGAGCAGGAACAAGTTCAGAGGCAAAAACAGCTGTAACTCTGATGTTTAGCATGTAGCACAGTCTGTTCTAGCCTCCAGTTCTTTCTAAACCCTGCAGTGAAAAATGAGGGCAAGAATCTCAGACCAAATCACTAGTAAAACGAGGGATACAAATCAAAATAACTGTGAAGCTTTAGCTCTCACCTAAAAATTGACAAAAATGACTAAAAATTGGCACTCATCATCAGAGATTGTGGGAAGATAAGAGTATAAAATACTTTGTTGGTGGAGTTTGCAGTAATACAATCAATTGGGAAAGTACTTTGTAATTATGCAAATAGGGGACCAAATATTCATACCTTTTGAACCAGAGGTTCCATTTCTGGACTTAAATCTCAAGGAAATCACAGATAAGGGGGGGGAAAGCCCATAGACGCCAAAATATTTGTAGTAGTACCTTTTATGATAGCTAAGAATTGCAAAGTAGATGCCCATCAATTGGGGTGTGGCTAAGCAAATTGTGGTATATGAATGTAATGGAATACTACTGTGCTATGAAAAATTAAATGTGTGATAAGTACAAAGAAGCATGGAAAATCTATATGAACTGACACATAGTGAAGTGAACAGACAAGAAAATAATATATACGATAACTGCAACAATGTAAATGGAAAGAACAACACACCAAAAAGTCAAAAATAAATGAAACAAAATTATAAAGATTAAGTGAAACTCAAATGAAAAAGTATGAGAAAACATCCCTAATGATGAGATGAGAATTCCTTCATGGGAATGATAATTCCACAGGTGTTACACCATATTTCAGATTTTTTTTCCAATGTATTGATCAGTTGTGCTGACTTTTATTTTTCCTCAGTTTAAAAAAATACTATTTATTATGTTTAGATGGATTTCAGGAAGGAAAAGGGGGAGAGAATATATAAAATAGTATGGTGCTGAGAAACAGAAAGCATTAATTAAAACTTATTTTGAAGGGGGCAGCTAGGGGGCGCAGTGGATAGAGCACCAGCCCTGAATTCAGGAGGACCCGAGTTCAAATCTAGTCTCAGATATTTAACACGTCCTAGCTGTGTGACCCTGGGCAAGTCACTTAACCCCAGTCTCAGGGGAAAAAAAAAACACAACTTATTTTAAAAAGAAATAAAGCAATAATTTTAAGAGAGCTAAAATTAATTTTAAAAACAAATTAGAGTACCGGAGGAAAAAAATGAAAAAGCAACAGGAGTTATGGAAGAAGAAAATTTGAAGAAATAATTAACAACTTGAAATAACAGTTATAAAATATTATTCAAAGAGGAAAAAAGCCTGAAAATTAGAATGGACTAAATAGAAGCTAATGACTCCATGAGACAAGAAATATTAAAATAGCCAAAAGACTGAAAAATAGAAAAGAAAAAAAAAAAAAAAACAAAAACAAGATTTCCTATAACAAAATCAATTGGCAAGGAAAACAATATTGAGTAGAAATAATTTAAGGACCACTAGAAACCTAAAAAGTATGCCAAAAATTGCCTGGACATTATATTTCAAGAAAGCATAAAACAAAATTTCCCAGATTTTTTAGAACTAGTGGGCAAAGTAGAAAGAGAAATAGAAAAAATACACTGGTAACTCAAATGAAGAATCTCAGTTATAATATAGTCAAAAGTCCAGAGCTTCTAGATCAAAGAAAAAATCTATTAGCTACCAGAAACAATTCAAGTACTGTAGAATCACAGTTAGCATCACACAAGATTTAACAGCCACTATTATGAAGAAGCAGAAAGCTTGGAATATATTATTCCAGAAGGAAGAAGATTTGGGTTTACAACCTATAACAATTTATCAAAAGTGAGTAGAGCTCAGTAGGAACTTTAAAGCCAAGCAAAGGTGTCAAAAAAAAATAATGAAGTAAACACGATTAGTGCTGAAGCCATTGATCATATATATCTCAGATTAATGTCAATCTTTCTTTTAGCCAAAATTCCAACTGAATTAAGGATTTTAAATGCCATTAAGCTCCTCTAATGTGACAAAGCACTTGGTGCTGATTCTATTTCAACGGAGATTTACAAGGATCATAGAAAAGCTAGCTGAAATTTTCTGGGTTATATGGCAAGAGGAAATTATTCCTCAGCAGTTCATAACAATATACTTACAGGAATACTGGATAATAGACAATGCTGTCATGCTTTTCCAGTCATCAATGGAATGAAGCAAGGTTGTGTGCTTTCCTCATTGATTTTTAGCATGATTGTTTCAGTGATGATGTCAGATGCCTTCAGCAAGAAGAAAAACAGCATCAAAGTCAGCTATAGCACTAAAGGAAAATGATTTAACTTGAAAAGGCTACAAGCCAAGACTAAAGTGGAGGGAGAATTGGTGTGTGATTTTTTTGGTTGTTGTTTATAGATGATAAAGCAGAATTATAGTAGCTCAAAAGAAACATGAGATGCACAAAGTTAGCACCGTCTCTGCTCCAAATGGTCATATGAACTATTTGTATCATACTTTAGTAAAGCCTTCCAGTTTCATATTTGCTAATCAGCTACCGTCAGAAACACTGTACTTTGACTCCAACATAGTAGTGTCATTTTGGTCCTCTTTGAGAACAAAGGACTACAACCAACCAAGTCTTAAGCAAAATAAAGTTTAAGGATGCACAATTTCAAGGAGGATCTCTTTATTTGTTTATTTAATATTTTTCCCTAGTTACATTTAAAACAATTGTTAACATTTTTTTTAAATTCTAGATCCTTTCCCTCATCCCCATTCACAATTAAGAAATCACATGTGAAACTATGCAAAATATTTCCATAAAAGTCATGTTGTGAAAGAAAACATAGATCTTCCTAATGAAAATAAAAATCCTCAAGATAAATAAAGTTTGAAAAGAGAGAAAGGTAAAAAGAGAAGGTTTTAATCTGTATTTAGACATAATCAATAACTTCTTTAGATATGGTAAGATTTTTCACTATAAGTTCTTCAGAGTGATCATTGTACCATTGAGAATAGCAAAGTTATTCATAACAGGTCATCCCAGAACATTGCTATTACTTCATATACAGTACATTTCACTTTGCTTGAGGACTTTCCAAGTTTGTTTTTGTTTTTGTTTTTCTGAGAGCATCCTGCTCATCTTTCCCATAGAACAATAATATTCCATCACAGACACATAACACACTTTATTGAGACATTCTCCAATTGACAGGCATCCCCTCACTTTCCCATTTTTTTGCCTTGAGAAGGGAACTGCTATGAATATTTTTTGTGCATATAGGTCATTTTCTTTCTTTTTTAAAAATCTCTTTTGTTATTTATGCCTAATGGTGTTGTTAGGTCAAAGGATATGCATGAATTTATAGTCCTTTGGGCACTGAGCATATCTTTTGAACATTTGTCAATTGGGACATGGCTTATTTTTTTTTTTATAAATTTGACTCAGGTATTCTGATGGAAGTGGATATCTTCAACATAAAAAAGATAGATCCAACTCACTTCCAGTTGATCAATGATAGACAGAAATAACTACACCCAGAGAAGGAACACTGGGAAGTGAATGTAAATTGTTAGCACTACTGTCTATCTACCCAGGTTACTTATACCTTCGGAATCTAATACTTAATGTGCAACAAGAAAATGGGATTTACATACATATATTGTATCTAGGTTATATTGTAACACATGTAAAATGTATGGGATTACCTGTCATGGGGGGGGAGGGAGTGGAGAGAGAGGGGGAGATAATTTGGAAAAATGAATACAAGGGATAATATTATAAAAAAAATTTTTTAAATAAATAAAAAAAAATAAATTTGACTTAGCTCCCTCTATGTTTGAGAAATGCAGCCTTATCAGAGAAACTTGCTTCAAAATTCTTTTTGCAATTACTATTGTCAATTGTATTCCGCCCCCTCCATTTATTCTCTTTCTCTCTTTTTACCATGTACCTCTTCAAAAGTGTTTTGCTACTGATCACTCCCTCCTCCAATAAGCCCTCTTTTTTATCACCCTCTCCCCTTTCCATATCTCTTTCCCCTCCTATTTTTCTTTAGGGTAAGATAGATTTCTATACCCACATTAAGTATATATATTATTTCCTCTTTGAGCCAGTTCTGATGAGAGTAAGTTTTACTCACTCACTCCTCTCTACCATTAAAAAAAAAAATTAATGGCAAATAATTTACATCATTTCTTTCCTTTTCTCTCAAAGAGGATCTTAAAAGAAAAGATAAGAACCTATTAGCAGGCTCTAGGAGAGGGGAAGATAAGAAGAATAAAGACAGAAGCAGATCACATCAAATTTAGAACACTAGTGATAAGCACATTGCTTGTCTCTTACCTCAGCCCTTCCCTTCTTCTTTGTAAATAGAGGGCAGGAAACAAACTTAAGATATATAAGAGAATAGGAGAGAAATACACTATTAATAATTATAACTTTGAATGTGAAGGGGATTAACTCACCCATAAAAATGGAAGAGGATAGCAATTCTGTATTAAAAACTAGACTCCAGCATTTTGCTTATAAGACATACACTTGAAGCAGAAAGATGTACACAGTTAAAATAAGTTAAAATAAGGATATGGAGCAAAATCTATTATGCTTCAGCTGAAGTAAAAAGAGGCAGGCTAGCAACTATGACTTTAGACAAAGCAACAGCAATACCAGACTTAATTAAAAGAGGTAAACAAATAGGGAAACTGCATTTTGCTGAAAGGTATAGACAATGAATTAATATCAATGCTAAATATATATAGAAGTATGAGTGCACATGCACATGTGTATGCACATACACACCAAATAACATAAAATTTATGTAAAGAAAAAAATAAATGAGTTACAAGAAGAAATGGTAAAAATTATAAATAGAGAATCTTAAATTGTCTTTTCTAAAACAAACAAAAATATGAAGACTCAGACTTTAGAAAAAAAGTTGGATATGCTAATCCTGTGGAAAAGAAAGGATTTTATATATATATATATATATATATTTCTCATCTGCTGCGTGCAGATGAGAATTGACTATGTATTAGAACATAAAAGCCTCAAAAATAACTAAAGAAACACAGTAATACCAAATGAATTTTTCTGGACCACAATGGAATAAAAATCATATTTAATAAAGGGTAAATGAAGAAACAACTAAAATTTAACTGGATACTAATCCATTCTAAAGAATGGGTTGATCAAAGAACAAGTCATGGAAGCAATCAATAATTACACTAGAGATCATTACAACAATGAGACAATAAATCAAAATCTTTAGGATGCAGTCAAAGCAATATTTAGGAGAAAATTTTTTTATCTCTAAACTTTTTTGTTAGTATAAGAGAAAAAGTTGTTGATCAACAAATTAGACATGTAATTTTTTAAAAAAGCTAGAAAACCAACAAATAAAAAGCCCCAATTAAATACAAAAATAGAAATCCTGAAAGTCAAAGGAGTAATGAAATCAAAACTAAAATTACCATTAAATAAAATAAAATAGTATCTGACTTTTGAAAATGAAATAAACTATTAGATAACTTGATGTTTTTAAAAGAAAGAAAAAAAATCAAATTACCAGTATGAAAATTTTTTTTTTTTAAAAAGTGAATTCGGAGCCAAAGAAGAAATAAAAGAAATTATTAGGAACTCTTTTACCCAATTATAATGCAATAAAGCTGACAACATAAATGAAAAAAAACAGCAAGACTGGATGGATTTTAAGTAAATTTCACCAAATATTTAAAGAACAGTTAATTCTAATATTACATAAACTGAAAAAAAATTTTTGGTAAAGAAGTACAAAGGAATGCTGCTGAATAGGAAAAGAAGGGATAGCTGGCTGGACCCCTGAAGAGATATAGAAAAAAAAAAGGGGGGCGGGGGTTGAAGGAAGTCAATCTTGTAGTACCAGATCTCAAACTATAATACAGAGTGGTCATTGAAACAATTTGATATTGGTTGGAAAACAGAGAGGTTGATCAGTGGATTGGATGAAGTACACAATACCCAGAAGTAAATGAGCATACTAACCTAGTATTTGATAAACCCAAAGATCCCAGCTATTGGGGCAACAATTCACTATTTGACAAAAACTGCTGGGAACAAGTAGAAAGCAATCCGACAAGAACTCACTCAGTGTAGATCAAAATCTAAGACTAAGACCAACATTAAGATAATCTACAAATAGGTACATAGCTTAGACAAAGGAAAACATCATAAACAAATTAGAGGAGCATTGAAAAAAATGATCTTTCAGATATAGAGTTAGGGGAAGTATTCATGATCAAATAAGAGACAGAGTGATTACCAGGTGCCGGGCATTATGCTAAGTACTAGGGACACAAAGAAAGGCTGAAGACAGTCCCTGATCTCAAAAGGCTCACTAATGGAAGAGACTACATGTACCTAACTATGTACAATCCAGCTATATGAAAGATAAATTTGAAATAATCAACAGAAGGAAAACACTAGAAGTAAAGTAAATTGGGAAAAGCTTCCTTACAGGAAAAGCTTTCCTTACAGGAAATAAGGAGTCAGAAGAAACAGATAGGGAAAGTAAGTTTTTCAGAACAGTAAACATTCATGATTAATGGATAGGATCTAGATAAAGATCTAGTAAAGTAGATTGAGAAAAGATTCTAAAGGTAGGAAGATAACCATTGAAGGGCAGTGTTATGAAAACTTGGAGAAAAGATATCAAGGAGAAAAAACTGATAAATGTCAAAGGCTAAAGAGAGATCAAGAAAGATCAAGACAGAGAGAGTCACACAAGACAAAACAATTTGGATGACCTAAAATTAGTTTTTGCACAAACAAAACCAATCCAACAAAATTAGAGGTAAATGGGGAAAATATTTGCAAAGTTTTTTCTGATAAAAGTCTCATTGATGAGATGTATAAAAAATTAATTCAAATTTATAAGAATTGAGTAGTTTTAAGGTTTAAGTTATAAGAATTAAGGGAGTTTTTAGAGAAACACAAGCTAGCAATAACCATATTTTTTAAGAGTTCTAAATCACTAGAGAAATACAAATGAAGACAACTGAGGTTCCACTCATACCATCAGATTGGCAAAATTAACAAAAAAAGAAAATAAGTGCTGGAAATGTGGGAAAACAGGTACATTATTGCATTGTTGAAGCTGTGAACTGGTTGAACATTTGGAAACTGGAAAAATTGGAACAATTTGGAAGACTGGAAAGAGAGGAAGGGGGCAAATGTGGAGTTTTAAATGGTGGACTTTACATGGGATACTGGAGGTGATAGAAAGTTCCTGGAGTTTGAGTGGGAGTAGGGGTTATGGTGACATGATCATCAGATGTGCCAGCTGACTGCATTAATTGTAGTTGAGATTTGGATAAGAAGACCAACCAAACTACTCTTGCAAGAATCCAAAGTATGAGGTGATTGAAGGCTTGCACCCAGCGGGTTCCTATGTGAATAATAAAAAGAGGATATACAGAAAAGATATTAAAGTACCAGGATAAAACAGTTTGGATATGGACCGTTGTCCTTCATTCTCGATGAGACCAGGACATCAGGGATGTGATGCCTTGAGGTGCAATTAATTGGATTTAAGGGATGTGATGCCTTGAGGTGCAATTAATTGGATTTAAGTGAGTGTATCTGTATCCCAGGGCAGGGTATAGATCTGTGGGACTGGAGATAGTCCTGAAAGCAGGGAGAGACCTCCGCCCTTTAGTTTAACAGAGGCTACACCCATTCAGTGATTAAGGACAGATTAAGAATCAAGGAAAAGAATGGTCTTTTTTACCTAGTCAAAAAAATAATAAAAAGTCTAAGAATCCCTCAGGGTTTCTGGACTAAACAGTAGCTATTTACATTCTTTCTGAGTCAATTAGGGCCCAATGACCAATTAGGATTTATTTGGCTTAGAATCCACGAAATTGGGTTTAAGACCTTAATCGAGAAATCAATGGTAAACTCCAAGGTATTTTGAGACATTTTAGCAATTAAAAAAAAAAAAAAAAATTTACATTCCTTTTAACAGATTACCACTTGCTAAGTGGTACAGTGGATAAAGTGCTAGTCCTGGAGACTGGAAGATTTGAATTCAAATCCAGTTTGTTACTGGCCATTTGAAATGGGTATAGAAGTGGGAATGAGTATGTGTAGGAGGTCGATAATGACATTGGCTTAAACTGAGGTTGCAAGCTGGGTAGCTATATTACTTAAAAGAATGAAGGGAAGGGATTGTGGAGATAAAAAAAGTTCTATTTTGGATATACCTAAGGAACATCTCCTGCAAGATGTCCAAGAAGCAGCTGATGATAGGACTGCTTAGGAGAAAACAGGGATGAATGTGAATTTTTAGAAATCATTTGCCTAAAGATAATTGAACTCAGAAAAATTGAAATGACCCTATGAGAGAGTTAATCTTTTTTTGTCATGGATCCTTTCTCAGAATAGTTTAAACACAAACAATTCATCCAATTGATGCGGGCGTAGCCCCCTTTAAGATTCCTTTTCTGATCCCCAACCCCCATGACTGACCTTTGATTTACAAGATCTGGTCAAAACCACCCTTTTGTATTCCAAGGGGAGAGATCCGGATCTGAGATAATTTGGGCTGTAGCCAGTCCCCATTCTAATGATCTGCTCTGGTTTCCCAACCCCCACCTGGTTGGTTCTGGCCCTCGAGGAATCAACCTGGGACTCCATCTTCAGCCCCTTCAAGCAAATAAAAGAGCCAAGTTGGAATCATCTCTTTGCAGAGTCGAAACATGCAAGCACCATGCTTTGCATCACAGACTCTCTGTCCACCACTTTTGGTGTATTTCTTCCTCTATCTAATACCTTTTACTAACCAGACTTCCAAACCCTACAATAAACTTTTATCAATCTAGGGTTTCGGGCCTGTAAATTCCTTTACAGGGGACTCTCGGAGCCGCTAGAACTCATTTAACTTTGTATCCTTGCGCCGAATCCAAAGGGGTTGCAGGGGAGCTCCATTTGACTCCCTGTACCTCAAACCTGCCACTAGACCTCAATCCTAATTTTATTTAGATATCCTTTATCTAGATCTCATTTGGTTATACCTCATCACAATAATCAAGGAAATCAATCATATTGAAGTGGTAAGAACTTTTTTATAAAAGTTCAGAGCTTCTAGACTTAAGAAATCCTGTTATAAAGGGAAAAGACGGCTCAAGACAAGTCAGTTGAGGTAATAATGCAGAGGAGAAAAAGGAGAGCAATGTCTTGGAATCCTAAAGTATCAGGAGATGCTCAACAATGCCCAGTGCTACAAAAGGTCAAGAAAATTGAGTACTGAGAAAAGATCATTAGATCTGGCAATTGCTAATTGATTGCTGTGGAGAAGTTAACAGTTGGGATTAGAAAACACTTAAATTAGAAGTAGAAAAACCAATTATAGGCTTTTCCAAATTCAGTCAAGGAGATAGGATTTAGCATAGTAGATTCAAATTTATATTTTTTAAAAAATGGAAGCAAGGATGTAAAGAAGTGAGAGGTTAAGAGGCAGCTAGATGGGGCAGTGGATAGAGCACCAATCCTTTACTCAGGATCCGAGTTCAAATCTGGTGTCAGACACTTTCTAGCTATGTGACTCTGGGCAAGTCACTTCACCCCAATTGACTCAGCAAAAATAATTGAGAGGTGAAATTTGAACTCACGTTGAACGTATGGAGTTCGAAATGTTTCGTACATCTAGGTGTCAAAGTAGACTTAAATTTAGGAGAAGAGATGATGATTATACATATACTTGAATCTGCATATAGACGAAACCGAAACCGGAGAACTAATGAGATTTCTAAGCAAGTGTTCCCAAGACAGGGCCCAAGAGTACTCTCAAGCTTAAATCGACAAATCCGATGAGCTTAGGTTGGACAAGTAGGTAGAGAACCATGCACTGTATCACTTTTATCACAACTGGCTAAGATTTTGAACTTTTCAGTGAAGTGGGTGACGTTAACACAGGAGTAAAGCTGGCAGGGGTGGGAGGTAACCTAATTACAAGGGATTAAGAAATGAATGATAAGCAACAATATAGGCACAGCTTTTCCTAAGACTGCATAGGGTTGTAAGACACAATTTGGGAATAACTAAGTATAAAACACTTAAAAATGGGAGGGGTCTGTTAACATTTCTAAGCTGTAGCAAGAAAGCAGGTTAATATGAAGGGTAGTGGATGATCACACAGGCAAAGGCATGATACATGTTTAACAGGTGGACACTAGTGGTGGTTAAAGGCTAATGAAACCTTAACCTACATACTTAAAACAGGAATAGATCTTGCAACTTGTATCAGAGGATATCAGAAATGGCAAGCACTAGCTGATTTTTTGAGGCTGAGCTATACTTCGCCATACTTTCCATACTACCTGTCACTCATAATGCAACACAGATAATTTAAAATTATGCCTCAAATTTAAACCAAATACCTTTCCCACCATCTTGGAAGTCAATTTTTATCCTCTGCCCTCCCCAAAACTTATTTTTAAAACAGAAAAAAAAAAAAACCCACCTTTAGAAAATCCTATCTTATTTCAAACAAGCAGCAGCACAACAAAATTCTGGAACAAGAAAATGGCTTTAAATTGGCTAGAGAAGCCCTCAGAATGAACAAAATTATTACAATATATATTTGACACAGGAGGGGAAATGTTAAAACCACCAAGGCAAAATTCTTCTAGTTGTAATCGTTTTTATTCTGATTTGAGAGCAATAGAAGGGCAGAGTAATACCTATCTTTCAAAGTTAAGAGACCTACCATTTGGTTTCTAGGCCTAGGATACTACTTTATTTCAAATAAATTTCTTCTGAATGTGTTAAGGATAGTCTTAATCATCTTAAACCAGCAATAAAAAAGTAAAATATAAATTTTTATTTAGAATTAAAGCAAATACTTCAGTATCACAAACACAATATTAAACTTCAAGAAATATACTGCTAATTTGGAGTGAGCATTTATTTGCACAATCACAACATGCGGACAAATCCAGAAAAGATGATAAAGTCTGAAATTTTCAACATCCCACCACTAGAGCAGTTGGTCACAATATTTCGTACAAAGCACAACATTAAATGCACTGTAATTGATGTTGACAAAATTTCCACAGACTCATCTTTACAGACAACAAGAAAGCTCTAAAGATGCAAAACATTGCAATCTAGTCTTCTTCCGAAGAGTCTCTCTCAAATGTGTAGGCCATGAAGCAAGCATCTGGTCTCTTGGGGACAAGGGGATGCCCTGGTCTCACAATCTCAAAGCCCAAAAAGCTGAAAGTACGGAGCAATGCAGCTGAAAAGAAAGAACAGAAACAAAATTAAAATTCAAGAGTTAAGTTTCCTTAAATATGCAACATGGGATAGGAACAACAAAATCAGGGGAATGACTTCTAAGTCTGGCTCAGTGAATCTCAGGTTCTGGCTAATCTGTAAAATGCCCAAAGGACAGTGACTTATTTACCTATCATTAATGTCAGTATCGTAGAAGTGGCCATTAGGCTAGGATTCTAGCCTCTGCTTTGTTCCGGACTCTCTATATAGGAATGGGCAAGTCACTCGTCTTCTGAGTAGGGACTTCACAGGATCTCAGAGCTAGAAGTTATAATCTCTGGGATACCTTCTTGTGCAAACCATACTGAAAAAGAATTATTTCTACAACATGTTGACCTTAAATCTCTAATTGGTAGGGAAGGACACTATACTTCCATTTCAGTATTTAGATTGTCAGATATAAGACTAAAGAGTTTCCTCGATACTTATGCCCTTTCTAGCTATACTCTGTGGTTCAGAGAGTCTAATTCCTCTTTATATCAGCCCATTTAAAAACTTTAAAAAGTCATGTCTTTCCTGATTAATGTCTTCCAGAAACGCTTCCAGTTTGGCGGGAGATTTTTGGTGAGGTAATTGGGGTAAAGTGACTTGCCCAGTCATACACCTGGTATAAGTATTTAAATGTCTGAGATTGAATTTGAACTCAGATCCATTCTTCTGATTTTTCAGGCCAGTGTTCTATCCACTGTGCCATCTAGCTTCCTCTAACACCCCCCTGTTTTTGTTGCTATAAAATCAAAATGGATTATATTTATGCACCTACCTCTATCATCTCTATTCTTGTGGAAGCAGATAAAGACGTGATCAACATGAAGCTGTTCTTCTGCAAACTCAAGAAGAACTGCAAAACTAAAATAATAAGGCGTTAAAACAAGTTACTTTTTCTTCTTGACAGTAATACTTTCTTTGCCTAAATATATTTACTTATTTATTACCACCGTATGTATATAATTTGTATATATGTGCATATACATGTATGTATATAGTAGTCATTTCAGTCACATTTGACTCCTCTTGACTCCATTTGGGTTTTCTTAGCAAAGATAGTAGTTTATCATTTCCTTCTCCAGCTCCTTTTACAGATGAGGAATCTACAGAATTAAGTGACTTGTACAAGATCAAGTAGCTAACATCTGAGGCCAGATCTGAACTCAAGAAGGAGTCCTCCTGATTCCAGGTCCAGCACTCTCTACTGCAACTCCAAGCTGTATGTGTACATGTTTATATTCTTCATTTAGCACCTTCAGTTGGTACATGAGGAAATTGTAAAGAAATAACTTTTAATGTAACCAGTCTTGATCTCATCACCAAAAAATATCTAATTTAAAAATACCATGAGAAGTTTTAAAAAGCCCCTTAGTTAAGTAGCCCTCTTAACATAAACAGCCCAACAAACTAATGGTGAAGTGAACCCTGGAACCTTCCAGATCCCCAAAGTCTAGAATTCAGAGTAGGGAAAAATAGCTTGTAATTAAGTACCTATCTTTGCTCCCTTCAGGTAGAGCACCACCTGGAATTTCAATGTAGAGGCTGTTGTTGTTCAGCACTGCTCTCCAATTAACGTGTTTGGCATCTGTAAGCCTGGACTGGACATTTAGAATTCTTGTCCTGTTATTAGACGTTAGTTCCTCTGTTACAGTCAGCCGATTATCCTGTTGACAGAGTAGCGTTAGGAAATCCCTCCCCCCCAAGTTATCAGAAATAGTTTTTATCTTCTATTAACAATCAACAAGAAAAACACTTCCTGACTATTGGAAAGACTAGGAAATGAGATTCCATATTAAATGCAGTTGATTCAGCAAACATAGGTTCCAATCATATCTGAAACTTCAGCACCTATTTGGGGTTTCCTTGGCAAATTTAGTGGACTGGTGGTTTTGCCATTTCTTTTTTCAGTTCATTTTACAGATGACAACACCAAAGCAAACAGGGTGTCTGAGACTAGATTTGAATTAAGCACTCCAGGTGCTCAGGTAGGAAAAGAACTCTATCCACTGCACCACCTAAGTACAGAAACAAAGAAGCCTTTTCTCGTGAAATTTCCATCGTATGGGGCAACAAAACATGTAAATATATAGGAAAATACTAAATAAAACTTCAAAGAGGGAGAGAACATTAATAAATGAGAAAAAGATGGATTCTGGAGGGAACATCTAAACTGGGCCTTAAAAGGGGGGGGGGGGGGGGGGGGAAAGATTCTTAGAAGTAGAGATATAAAGTATGAATTCCAGACATGAAAGTTAACCAGAGCTGGGAGATTAAATGTCAAGTTCAGGAAAGAAAATACTAGAGCATCCCAAGGATAAATTACACGAATCAGGCTAAGGAGATTGAATTTGATTATATAGATAGGTAGTGTTAATAGAAACATAGAAGATTTATCTAATTCAGGAAGTGACATGACCGGAGGTATGCCTAGGGAATACTATTTTGGTGGCTATTTGAAGGATGGATTGGAGAGGAAATACCAGAGACCAATTAAGAGGCTACACAAATACTTCAAGAAATAAGTGATAAGAGATAAGTGATTAAGACCTGTGAGTAGAGAGAAGAGAACAAGATAGTAAGATATTTAAGGAGGGAGAAGTGAGACAACACATGATGACTCACTGAATATGGGGAAGTGAAAGATACAAAGTGAAAAATAGATATGCATACTTACAGAATAAAATAAATTAGCTGAAAGATTGTGATCCCTCTGACTATTCCCTCGCCCACCTGGGATCTTCAGGGGTGGGTGAGGGACATCAGGAGCACCACTGAGGCCCTGGACCCAGGTTACTACAGCAATTGAAGGAGACCCTGGAACTGAGGAAAAATAAAATGGTTAATAAAAAGTTTTTATGGGTAAATAAAGCAAGTCACAAAATATATTTCTGTACATCTCTAAAATCACTGCTCAAAATTTAAAAAAAAAAAAAAAAAAAAAAAAAAAAAAAAAAGCTTTAATTGTACCTGAAATTCACCTAGTAAACAATGGCTTTGATCCAGTAATAGTGGTTGGCTTGCTGTTCCTTGAACAAGACATTCCATCAATCAAATGGGAAATCTTCACTGATTGTCCCCCAATGTTTGGAATGCTCTTCCTCATCTCCACCTCCTGCCTTCTTTTAAAAACTCAGCTAAAGTTCTATCTTCTCCCAGGAGTGTTTCCTAGTTTCTCTTAATTCTCATACCTTCCCTTCTGTAGATTATTTCCTATGTAATCTGCATAACTTGTTTGTACATTGTCCTTTATGGTCTCCCCAATTAGATTGTAAACTTGAGAGCAGATTGTCTTTTGCTCTTTTTTGTATGCTTACAGTCTTTAATGTATAATATATAGTAAGGGTCAAATTAATTTATTGACTGATAATGGGAAAAGAATAGATTTGAAGTCCAAGGATGAATCTGAATCCTGACTGCCACATGGGCAAGATACAATCCCTCTGAAGCAGAGTTTCTTCATCTCTCCAAGGTCCATTACTATTCTAATTCCTACCAAAAAAAAAAAAAAAAAAAAAAAAAAAAAAAAATCTAGCTTCTGTTCATAAAGCTTCTTTAGGGCATGCCTATTTAAATGCCTGAACAAGCTGGACCTCTTCTTTCAAAGTATTTTCTTTAGGCTTTACTGATCCCATCAAAATATCAAAGCACCAGAGTTATCAGGTCCCTTTTCTTGAATAAGATCCAAGTAAAGCCTCCTTCACCTTTGTGTGAATCACACTGCTCTGAATTATGACTGAGATTAGATGTGTTTAAATGGGATTGCAAAATCAACATCCATTTCCAAGCAAGAAAACAGCTCTGAGCTGCCAAAGTTATCTCCTATAATTAAACTATACAGTTATCTCACTTTATGACTTGACAGGCAATGCTTAATCATAAGTCAAAAAACAGCATCATAATTTTGACTCTTCAATTTGTGGCTAACTTCCAGAGAATTCAGGCTTTTAAAATAAGTTAACAAGTACCCCACCAGACAGGATTAATGTTCAATTCCCACTTCTAATTTGTCATTTAATTTCCCTCTTTCAAGGACTCAACGTTGAGATGCAATATTTTTTCCCCACAAGGATTAAAAAAAAAAATAAATAAAAAAAAAACTCTGCTTCTTTTGTGCTGATCTACGGAAATAACACATCATGTCCAGTCTTGGGGGTTTTCTAAGCACTTAGTCAATAATGATTGAAACTCTTGGATTTATTACTAGAATAGGGACACCATAATTCTAGCCCTAAAAGATAATTAATAAATATCCTTTAAATACGTTCTTACAATTATTTTTGCCTCCACCCCCAAGGGTAAAGTCCCATCTGAGAGATTTCGAATGAACATAATGGATGTAGAACATTTAGCAAAAGCTTCTCCCACAGCTCACTTTAAGATAAACAGTTTTAGATCGTACTCAGAACTGAAGATCGGCAACCTAGCCCCTCCCTATGCACCATCTTTCACCCTGCGAGGCTCACTCTTGGGTTGCGTCATCTCGGCAGATGCAGCAATCGAGGCCGTAGGGAAATTTTCACAATTGCCGTCTAAGAGTGCCAGCAGCCATTTGCAAATCAGTATAAATATATACCAAATAATCCACCATTTTGCACTATATACAGTTTGGGGAAATGGGGGGCAAAAACCTCTCTTGCAAAATACAGGGAACGTAATCTAAATATTAAGCCAATGGCTTTTTCATAGCTCTTTAACATTTCTCCGAGCTTTTACAGAATCACAAAAATGATCGATAAGACCATTTCAGAATTTAAATATTTATTTATAATAATTTTATCTTAGCCTAATCTATTTGCTATAGAGAAAGTCCAGAATGAAAATTTCAGTTTAATAAAATTTTCTTTTCCCAGAGTTCAATTTTGGTGGCAAGCCAAATCCTGTTCCATTACTTCTCAAATTGGTTTTTATTCAACTCCAGCTCGATTTGAGTTTTTAATTTAATAAGGAGTGTTGGTCTTGGGCTCCTAGGCTGTGCTCCTTTTTTCATAGTCCTAATTGGCCCAGTAACGCCAAGAAAACTGCAGATTCATAAGATTGGCTCACGGGCCTCCCTCATACTAGAGTTCGAGGGATGGACTAGATGACCTCTAGGGAGTCGCTGGCAGCTTGACTATTTTCTGACCTAAGAACAGAACAGCAGCTTAAATTCAGCGGGGCCCCTAAAACATCAGACACCTCGCTTTTGGTCCGACTCGCCCCCAGCCCTCCCCCCCCCCCAGAAGTGAGAAGAATTCTCAAAAACGCCCGGCTATTATTACATCAACAAAAGGGGGGCGGGGGAGAGGTGCTATTCCGGGCCCGATGCGGATTTACTGGCTAAAGACCTTCCGATAATTCCCCGAAAACCCCGACTTCGTTGGCACCGGTTAGGAAAGCACACTGCTGCTCCGCTCCTTTTCAGGCGGTTCCCGGGCCCCCGGTGGGGGCAGGGACTGGTCCAAGGTCACTTGGCCTCCCCGGCTCCTCAGAACATCCCATAAGAGGGGAGGCGGGCGGCGCCCGGACCCTTCTCATTCTCCATTGTCCTCCTCGAGGCCTGGGGAGCATTCCCAGGCCAGAAGGGGCCGTGGCTGGGTCTCGGATCAGTCCCACCAAGGGCAGTCCGGGGTGGGGTGTGTGGGGGGGTGAAGGCCTCCAATGCGCACGCGTAGTGAAGCCTCCCGGGAGACTTTATTTACGCCGGGACACCTCGGGCGTGGGATTGATTACTTTTAGGGGAAGGGCCGCCACCCCCACGAGGGGCGGGGGCTGGACGGAGGCGACTCAACCGCGGCCGGCCCCCTCGTCCGCCCCCGGGCCCGGGCCCCGCCCCCCGCGGGGGCCGTCAACAGCCGGGGCTCAGCCCGCTCCCCCCCCCTCCTCGGGCCCAGGGCCTCGGGCCTGGCTGGCCCAGGGCGGAGACAAAGCGCGGCCGATGGGTGAGCTCGGGCGGCCGGAGGCCGCGGGGCCGCTCCGGGAGGTTTTTCCCCGGGCGGAGCGAGACCGGGAGATGCGCTGGGTGGGCGTGGGGGCCTCCCTCCCTCTCTCCTCCGCACTTACCTCTCGCTGCTGCGGCTGCCGCTGCTGTGGAGGCTGAGGACTGGCATGGCGCGGCTGACGTGGACGGTGGTGCTGGGTTTATCCCCCTCTTTCTCTCGGGCGAAGCAGTGGCTGTTGAGGATCCGCTGCAGGGAGGATTTCACCATCCGGCCGCTGGGGGTCCGAAACCAGGAAACCTCCGCTGCACCTCTCCGGGCCGCCGCTGCTGCTCGCCGTTCGCAAAATGGCGCCGCCGCCGCCGCCCGCCTTTTATAGGCTCTCCGAGCGCCTGGGGGGCCACGCCCACGCCGCGGGGAACGGGGAGGGGAGGGGGAGGGGAAGGGAGGGGGGCGGGGGCCGGGGCGCGCGCCTCCGACTGGAGAGTGCGCCGAGACGGCGTGGGGGGGGGGGGGAGGCGGGAGGGGGAGGGAAGGTAAACACGTAACTGTCCTCCGCACCCTATTGGCGGAAGGAGAAGCGAGAAGGGGGCGGGGAGAGCCGAGGTGGCGATTGGTTGGGCCCCGTCGCTCCTTTGCCCCGCCCGGCCCCGCCTTCTACTCTGAGCGAGCTGGCGCGCGCCCTGCGGGGAGGCGAGTCTGAGAACCGGCAAGGAGGGCGGACCCGGCCGTTGCAGACACGTCGCGCGCTCTCGAGCACGATCCTCCTTTCGCTCCTCCCCCTGCTCCCTTGAGGGAGGCTGGTGAGTGCGCGCGCCGTCGCGGGCCCCGGCAGTTACACGGTGGTGGGGGGAGGGGAAGAGAGGGCCATCTGGGGGTCGCCTCCCGGTCGGTGGCCTCCGCGCCCCTTCCCCCTCGCGGCAGGCCTTCTCCAGGTTTCTCGCTGTGCCTGCCCCCGAGCCTCAGTTTCCCCCTTGGCCTTTGCATCTGGCCGTCCCCCAGGACAGTTGTGGGGAAAGTGCTTTGAAAAGCTTAAAGCGCTGCAGGAACGGGACTTTGGGATCGTAGAACCTCGACTTTTCAGTCCGGGGGACCCACCTTCTTTTACAGATGGGGAAACTGAGGCCTCCAGCGGGGAACGTTACCAGATCTCACACACTTGTTCTGAGTAGAGCAGAAGCTCCCAGGGCAGGTGCTGTTTTGCGCTAAGTAGCTCCAGCACCGAGCTCCCTTGGGCTAAGATTTGGGGCCCACGCCTGGGATTCGCCGGGTTGAGGGAACTCCCAGTGTGCTTAGACCCTTGCACCATTGCACTGGTTTGCTTGGGGGGGAGGGGGTTCTTGAGAGACTGTCACTTAGCCCTGGATCCTTTGTCGCCTAAGTGCTGGGGGCAGCACTCGAACTCAGGTCTCCACCCCGAAGCGGGCTAGTGACCGGCGGTTTCATTGGGTTCCAGAAAAATCCCCTTTTCATCTGAGTTACTACCTTTTCAGCCATTTTTAGTCCTCGAGAATTTGCCTTAGGGCCCGAGAACTTAAGGGGTTTGACGCCAGAACCTGGACTTGAACCCTGATATTGCTGGGAGCCTTTAGGGAGCCCCCCTCCCCAAAGGGGCTTGTGGGTGTATAGGGGTCTGGTAGAGCCGAGAATTTGTGCTTACAGTCAGAATTGCAGTCTGAGCTCCGGTTGGAGGAAAAGCAGCAGCAGCCGCAGAGTAGAGTGAGAAAGTCAGATTCGAGTCCCCCCATGCTGAGCCTGTCCCCGCCGTAATGTGGGCATCGTGGGCCACACTCCTCCTGCCCTCTCCCGTCGAGGTGGCTGGAGGCTCACAAGAACGTGTGTTATCCTCCAGAAAGGAGGTCACTGCCGAGGAAGGATTCCTGGGAAGGCCCCGCTGACCGGGGTGGCCTGCACCACTCCCCGCCAGGTGGGGTCTGGCATGAAAGTGCCCACGACTCAGAGAACTGGAGGTGCCCCTCTGTGCTCTCCTGGTCGGAGACACCAAGGCCTGAAGCGAGGGCGCTCCGCTCGGGCATGAGATTACTGATACTGAAGCTGGCCTTTCTGCAGCGCCGTGGGAATGTCTCCGACTCTCACAACTCTGTGAAGTAGGGGCTGTTATCTTCATTTTACAGATGAGGAAGTTGAGGCAGACCGGGGCACCCAGCCAGATATCCAAGGAAGGATCTGAACCCTGGCCCTTGCCCCTTGGCCACCGCAACCGTCTCTAAATATTTGTTCTTTGTGTGACTGAAGGCAAACTGCCGGATCCCTCCGTCCTTCGTGTGTAAATGAGGAAGAAGTTAGGTGTGGAGCGGTTTCCAAAGGGTGTCTAGTTCAGAATCTATGAAGAGATGTGTCCGTGCTCGCTGGCTCCTCCATGGAGTTCAGAGTCCTCAGCTTGAAATTTCCAATCCATTTTTACACTCCGCTAAAGGAGACCTTGCTGATCTGGAAGCAAAATCTGCATTTTCCTTTTCTGGCACTAATGGCCAAGCTCTCTGAGGGGGAAGGCCCGTGATGAAGGAGGCTCAGGCCATTCATCACTCAAGGGGCCTACTCTCTGTCTGGAGCCTGCCTTTCCAACTGCCTTCTGACCCCTGTAGGGACTCGGTCCAGTCAGACTGGCTTTATCTTGTTCCTGATCCATAACACTTATGTTTCCTGCCTTCACACAGGCCAGGCCCAGGGACATGGGGAAAATATGCCTAGAAGCTGTCTTCCCTCCCCTTGGTCTCTTAGCTTCTTCTGAGCTCCCCTAAAACCTACAGCACATAGCAGGGGCTTAATGAAGGAAAGCAAAAGCTGTCTTCCTTCTCCCTCTCTTTGCATGCTCAGTGATGGGCATAAATGCTAGTAAATGCTGCTTCCAGTAATGAATAGCCTATCAACATCAAAGGGGAAAAGAGGCCTTTTCCTGATAGGAAGTAACTTCCCTAAAGAAAGATAAGAGTTCACTACTATTAAATAATGGTATTTATAGAGGATTTTATGACAATAGTCTTGGGAGAGTGGTTAGTACAGGTAGCTTATAGATGAGGAAACTGAACCTCTGGTTAAGCAGCTTGCTCAGTGGGACAAAAAGTCAAACCCAGATTCTCTCCAAATCCCATGTGTTTTTCCTTCACCACAGCTGTCTCCCTAAATAAAGCAATAGTTTGGTTTTGTTTTTTTACAATAAGCTCTTGCATCTCAAAAACACTTACACTAGAATAAATGGAAATACTCTTCTAAGGGAACTCTCTTGCTTCCCAGTGGCAAGCCTTGCTCTCTAATAACTGCAGCCTCAGACACTAGCAGTGGAACCCTGGGCAAATCATCTAAATCCTATTTATCTCAGTTTCCTCATCTGTCAGATAAGCTGGAGAAGGAAATGGCAAACCATTTACCTTTGCCAAGAAAACCCCCAAAGGGGTCATTATATATTTAAAACTGAAAAGAGCCTCAAAAGGGCATCTAGTCCAATTCCTGCATTTTACCTTCAAGAGAGCAGAAGCGGAGAGGGGAGATGGCTTGCCCATGGTCAGGCAGGGAGCACCAGCAAAGCCAGGATTGAACCCACATGGGTGGGCTTTATTCAGTTGTTTGGGTCACATCTGCCTTTTTTGTGGCCCCATTTGGAGCTTTCTTGGCACAGATACTAGAGTGATCTGTCACGTCCTCCTATTTGTTTTATATATGAAGAATTGAGGCAGACAGGATCACCCAGATCACCCAGCTGCTGTGCATTGGAGACTGAATTTGAACTTGAGAAGATGAGTCTGACTTGAGAGCCCACTCAAAACCAAGGAGGGCCTCCTACCTCTAAAACAGTGCTCAGAGCCGGAAGAATGTCCTTTATTGGATGGGCAGTTCCCAGGAGTTAGTAATGTAGCCTTGGATTCTAAAACATTGTAAAAGGGAGAAAACATCAAGTAGCTTCTTGGGGAAAAATAGTGGTGGTCTGACAGCTTGCCAATGAAGAAATTCCAGGCCGTGTGCCAAGCAGGAGTCAGGAACATTTTGAGACCAGCTCCTGCTGTTGTGAAGAGCACTCAACCCCAAATATCAGACATTAAAGGAAAAGGTTCCTTGTACCTTGGCGGAAAGAAATTCCTGAAGAGACTTGGGTGGTGGCTCTGACCTCCCCTGTACTGCTTTCTCTTTTTAAATGCACTCCCTCAGTAGTTCCATTTTCCTTCAGTGAAAAAAAAAAAAACTAGGGACGGAAATACTAGTTTGCTAAGCTTGTCCTTGGAGATTATTAGATAAAAAGGCACCTTGAGAATTCTACTTTTCCTGTCTAGTTTTTTTCCTCAAAGCCCAGTCCATGCTGTCATCTCTCTTTTGAAAGAGATGATGCTCCACACCCCAGGACAACTAAACCTTTGATTGCAACCTGATTTCCAGCCTGAAATTTTAGAGATTTGCCTGCAGCCTTAAAATATCTTTTTCATGTGAGATCTAGATTTTTAAAGATGTCATAATTTGTTTTGGAAAATAAAACCTAGGGCAAAAAAAAATCATATTGAGTCTTATTCTCTTGAGTCTGGCTCTGTCTCCCTGCTCATCTATTTGTTTTTCTTTTTCTATGCATGCACACACACACACACACACACACACACACACACACACATACAAACTAGATAA
This sequence comes from Sminthopsis crassicaudata, assembly GCF_048593235.1. Lineage (NCBI taxonomy): Eukaryota > Metazoa > Chordata > Mammalia > Dasyuromorphia > Dasyuridae > Sminthopsis > Sminthopsis crassicaudata. The sequence goes on along the minus strand of NC_133617.1, from coordinate 54,644,452 downwards.
TTATCAAATCCCTAAATATTTTTGCTGTATGGTTTGCATTAGGCCATCTTTTAAATGTCATATAAATGTAATATAAATGAATTGGTACTGATTAAAAGGTAGAAAAAAAATTCTGAAAATTCATACTTCTGACTTTATCTTCACTAAACAGAAAGACACATCCACCCACCCCAAACAAAAAGAAAACTTAAATACAACAAGAAGAAATAATAGCACTAGCCCCTTGTCCAAGAATTTTTGTGGAAGTTTTTTTTAATCTGTTTCTATCCCGAGTGATACATGCATTTACATTTACAAAGCACTCTTCATCTTCCAAATATTATAAGAACATAAATCATTATAGCCCTTGAGAAGTGGATCATGGTATTGCCATAGAAGAAATGGAAAAAGTGAGCCACCGAAGTTGTGACTTACCCACAGTCATAGAGTTGTCACAGAATAGACTAACACAAGATTTTCCTGTCCTGTGCTCCAGTTAATTTAAATAAAACTTTCTTGCCTCAACAACCCACTTTGTCCTGCTTTCTCCAGCAGAGACGTTGCAGTAATGTCATGTTTCTAACAGAGCCTGCTACCATGGAAATGGTTGGGATGTTACAGGCTTAGCATTATGGCCTCACTACAGGATAAGTCAGAAAAGATTTCAGAGGAGAACTAGAGAAAAAGAAGGCAGAAAAATCCTTGTTTAAACACAGATGTGTTAAAATAATCATAAAAAAGCCAAATTAATTTTCCTTTAGGATATATTTCTGTCCACACACACAATATGTATATACTATTTGCATGTTAAATTTTATAGACAATGAAGATTTTCAAGAATTATTTGAACTTAGCTTCTACAAAAGCCTTCTATGAGGAAATGAAAGCAAATATAAAAATGGACAATTTATTTTTAAAACTGCATGCTGTTTTGTTGAAGAATGCTCGTGAGCCTGATCATTTCACTGAATCCTCTGAAAGCTTCAAATTCTACAACAGAGCAATTGAAGAAAGGAGTACAAGCTTCTTTATGAGGTGGTGGAGTTATATATTGCTTACCTTTATTAATTCTGTAACAGAAATGTTTTTAAAATGTCTTTTGTTAGGGGAAAAATGGGAAATTAATTTTATGTACTTTTATTTACTGAATCTCCCATGATTCAATATGTATCAATTATATTATTAATAAATTCAATATGTTTAACTCTTTTTAAAAAATCATCCAAACTTACCCAAAATTTAAGGGATCCAGAAATTCATCATTGTAACTTGGCCTTCACTGGCCCTTTGAGATTGTGGCAATTTTTTTTTTTTTTCTTTTGTGGATAGGCCTTAGGTCTTTTCAGCTTAACTTAATCATCTGGCTAAAATTCAGTTCACCAAAACCCAAGGAAATATTTCTTTTTCAAGTTTAATCAGTTTATCATACATCAGTGGTGTATATATTTCAACTGTTTGTTTTGTGGTGTTTTTGTTTGCATTTAATCCCTGAAAAAACCAGTTACATTACAGATAAAGTAGAATGGCGTTGAGGTAACACTAGGAGAAAAGGGCTGCTTCATACAGGATTCCTTTGTATGCGATGAACATTCGACTTTTGGTGGGGATACGCAGGTCTGTAGCAAAGCCACACTTTGTAGAGCCAGACACTTCATAGAGATTTTATAATATATGCAAAAAGAAAAACAATTCAGAAAGGCTGCAACAAGACTGTTAACAACTAGGAGGCATGCTCCAGGATCTATAACAAAAGCTAAGAAATAATTCTTTACTAGCTCTCCTGGTCCTGTCTACAAGAAAGGTGCCTTTGTTCTCTATTTCTCTACTTGTGAAATAGGAATAGAGACATTTACTTGTTTGTCAGCAACAAGAGCCATGAGGTATTTGTTATACAGAGTAAGACCTTAATGGTAGAAATATTGGGATGAATAAAGACTCCAGCAAAATAAAAGACCTGACTAGCTTTTACCTTGTCTCAATTTGAATTTAAACTGAGGCCGATACAGAATATTTACCCATCATTTTCCTGCTAGAAAAAAATGTTAAAGGCTCACATGCCTATAGGAAATCAGAGAAAAGGGATTTGCTTTTTTTATTTTAATAAGGAAGTGAAGGTCTTCTCTTTTAGAGATGGATTCCCACCACCAGGGTTTGGTTACCAACTTGCAAGTTAAGTTGCCCTAAGTAAGGGGAGTCTTCTCAGTTCTTTAAATCTCAGTTTCCCCAATTTGTCAAAAATAAAAATAGTATTCTGCCCATTTCCAAAGATTTTATGTGTGTGAGAAAAATGCTTTATCAACAGTGATGTGTGTTATGTCTTTAACAAGCAATCCAATTTAACAAACTTTCATCAAGAGTCTATTCTGGTGGCTGTTTTAGACTATAGGTTACAGAGATGGGTTAGACCTATTTTGAGAGTAGGAGTTTCTTCTTTTTAATAATGAAATCACAACTCTACTTGCCATCCCCACCCTTCTTTGTTAAAAGCATGAGGTGAGAGAGGTGAGAAAGTTCCATGAGGTAGCTCTGACATAATGTACAAAGAGCATGGATTGTGGTCAGGAGAGACCTGAGTTCAAATGCTTCTTACACTTAATTGGCTCTGTGATCCTAGGAAAACCCCCAGGACCTTCTATATTATGCCTTAGTTTCCTCAAGTGTCAAAGGGATAGAAGAGGGAGGATTTGATTTGTTTAGCTCTAGAAGGCAGGCAAAGGGTGGAAGTGAGATTAGCGTTTAGAACTGTCCAAAATGAAATGAATTGCTTGCAAGAGGATGGATTCTCCCTCACTTTGGGATTTTTAAGCAGAGACTGAATGATTATTTGTCAATTGTAATATAGAGAAGTGGAATCAAATTCAAATGGAAACATCTCTATACACAGCAGATTGATTTAGGAAACCACAAATTAACATGACCTATATTGGATTATATATTAATTTCTCAATTACATTTTAATCTCATTTTGCTATACTTTGTAGTTTAGCTGGCAGTATGAGCCCTCTGAAGCAGGAGTTTTTCTTAAATGTATTGAAAATTTAATATTGAATATCAATATATCCAGCTAACCTTGCTTAGTAATGATTTGCATATAATTAGTTCATTTAAATGCATAAAATACTGGGGATCCCAAAAGTCTTACAATTCATTTAATCCTTTGTCATCATTTTTCATTCACATTGTAAATCCCACTTAAGATTCTGTTGTTTTGTTGTGTTTTTTTTAAATTCTCATACAGTTGCTTCTCTACAACTCTTATCAGAATTGCATTTTGTTTCTTTTTAATTATTTTTACTGGTCTCATATGTGTGAGGTAGTACCTTAAAGTTGGTTTAATTTGCATCTCTTAATTACTCAGGTTGAGCATTTTTTAAGTGAGTACTAACAATTTGTGTTTCAATCCTCTGTTCACATCTTTTGACCATTTATCCAATGAATACTTAGGGACTTTTCATACTACCTTTTTTTTTATGACAATAACTGTCATGTTATTATAAATATTTCTCCTAATTAGTTGCTTATTTTTGTCTCAATTACTTCTCTTTGGTTAATTAAGGAAAATCTATTGTGCACAACTGAGATAAATATTTTATTATATTTGAACCTTTCTGTAGTTTCTTTTTTATATTTTAAGTGTCTTGTCTATTTGGAATTCATTTTTGTATGTGGTATAAGAAATGGGCTCTCAAAATAGCCTAAGGGCTATCAAACTGTGCATATGCTTTGATCTAGCTAATACAAAATGGAAGGGGACTCACAGGGGTAAAAATATTTGTACCAGTCCTTTTTTGTAGTGGCAAGAAATTGGAAATTAAATGGATGATCATCAGTTGAGGAATGGCTGAGTAAGTTATGGTATATGAAATTTATGGAATATTATTGTTTTATAAAAAAAGGATCAACAGACTGATTTCAGAAAAGCCTAGAAAGACTAGATGAACTGAAGCTAAGTGAAGTGAGCAGAGAACATTGTAAAAAGCAACAAGATTATATGATGATCAATTCAGATGTGATAGAGAGAGCCATCTGCACCCAAAGAATAGCCTATGGGTACTGAGTGTAGATCACAACATATTTTCTACCTTTTTCTTGTTTGCTTGCTTTTTTTTTTTCCTCTTTCTCATTTTTTTCCCTTTTTGATCTGATTTTTCTCATGCAGCATGATAAATGTGTAACACAAGGTTTTGCAGAGGTAAACGTTGAAAACTATTTTCAAAAATAAAAGGCTATTATTAAAAAAAAAGAGAAATTGTTCTGAATCTTTTCCCACCAAATTGTCCACTAGACTTCCAAATATACTTATTAAATAACAAATCATTTCTTTAATTTTTATTTCTGCATATTTATCCAACACCTTGTACTCAGCTTTCAAGTGATCTTCCTAACCATGTCACCCCCTAGCTCCCCCTGGATCAAGTCCAGTGACTCCCTGTCACCTCTAGAATAAAAATTAAAATCCTCCCTTTAGCATTCAGGGTTCTCCATGACATGCTTTGGCAATGAATTGAACATGTGGGGTGAATAGTAGCGAGAATTCCTTGATGACATTGAGGTTGTGGCCTAGGTGACAGCAATGCCCTCAGCAGTAAAAGCCAAGTTGAGGAGGAGGCAGCTTTGGGGAAAAGATAATGATTCTATATAGAATCTAATAAATTTAAGATGTCTGTGGGGAATCCAGTTTGAAATATCCAAGAGGCAATTCGAAACATGTGACTCCAGCTCAGCAGAGAAACTAGGGCTATAGAATATACACACATAAGGATTTTACAGGTGTTCAGGGAGGAGTAATACCTGGGGAGAGGGCATCCATTTGGCACTCAGTTCTAACCTTTGGCTCCAAGGAGCTGCAGCACGTGAAGCAGCCATATTTTGGTAAGCCACTTTGGCAAGTCTCCCTCTCCAACTCCTGCCCACTGTTCCCTTACCTGGGAATGCATTGTCCAGAGGAATTTTTAATCACTTAACCTCCCAAAATATCTTGGAGTTTACCAGCTAGATTTCTTTAAGTACTGTGCCTTAAACCCAAATCACCCTGAATCTCATGGATTAGCCTACAGTCAATCCCAAACCAAACCCCATTTAATCATTGTTGGGGCTCTGATTGGCTTAAAGTGAATGTAAATTAGCAACTGTTTCTGTTTGGCCAGAAACTCTGAAAGTTTTCCCTTCCTAGATTGACATTTTTTTGACTAGGTAAGAGGCCATTCTTTGCCTCATTTCTTACTTAGCCTTAGTCACTGAATGGGCATTTTAAAGACCTTAGCTTAAAAAGGCCAAGGACTTCTACTGTATTCAGGGCTATCTCCAGCTGTCTTGATCTGTATGGGAAGACCCAACAAGTAGCCTTGAGAGGGAACAATTGGACCCAGAAAGAAAACCAGGAGAGAGCAATGTCCCAAAGATAAAGTGTCCAGGATAGAGGAAGTATGAGAGACTCTGCCAAAAGCCAGAGAGATTAAGGAAGGAACATCAGATAAGAGACCACTGGTAGCTGTAGAGAGGGCAGTTTCAGTTGAATTATAAAATTGAAAGATTGTAGAGAGTTTAAAACAGAGTAAGAGGAGAGGAAGTAGAAGTAACAACTGTAAATGTCTAAAGGAGTTTAGGCAGAAAGTGGAGAAGAGATAAATGGTGATGGCTCACAGGGATGGATAGAACAAGTGAGAATTTTTTGAGAATGAGGGGGACATGGCAATGAAGAAGCCAGGAAATAGGAAAAAGGTGAAAATAAGTGAGAGAATGGGGATGTAATGGGGATGTTGATGGTAGCAATTTTCTGAAAAAGCCAAAAAGGGATGGAATTAATGGCATAAGTAGAGAGATTTGCTTTGGTAAAGAGAAGTGCCACTTCTTTATCTGAAACTGGAGTGAAAGAGGAAACTGGTGGGAGAAGATGTCTGAGTGACATGAGAGGAAGGGGAGGTCTGAGCAAATGGTCTCAATGCTTAATGGCCTGGAAAACCTGAAGAGTGAAAGAAATGGATGTTACAATGGACAAAAGCAGGGTTAGGGGTCATAAGGTATCGTATCGGGAACTAGAGAATATAGAACATATAGGAAGCTTGTGATGAGTTAAAAGAATTTCAAAGCTCATGAGAAGAGATGTGGAAAAATTGTAACCATTTCTGAGCTGAGATGGAGTAAAGAAATAGATCCTAGGTACTGAGTAAGTAGAGCTGGGGTATTTAAGGAGAAATCAGGATGTATGTTCAAGAAGATGAGGAATGCTTTTGAACAAAGCACTGAATTCATGGAGGAAAGCAGGAAAATGTCTGTGTGGAACATAACAACCCCCAGGATTTGGATTGGGTAATAAATTTAGATAGCTTGAACCTCTTTTTTTTTTCTTTTTCTTTCTTTTTTTTTTTTCCCTGAGGCTGGGGTTAAGTGACTTGCCCAGGGTCACACAGCCAGGAAGTGTTAAGTGTCTGAGATCACATTTGAACTCGGGTCCTCCTGATTTCAAGGCTGGTGCTCTATCCACTGTGCCACCTAGCTGCCCCCAGATATCTTGAACCTCAAAGAAGGAAAGCTTGTTTGTAGTAACAATAGGCAAGTGGTCCCCTACCATCACCATGGAGTTGGAGGAGGGGAGTAAGAAAAATATGAGAGAAATTGCAACCATTACTAGAAAGGGTGGTGAGGGAAGCAGTGCTGGACAGCTTGAGAAAGGTGGACAGATCTGTAATGGATCATTGAGTGAAAAGGGTCAGAGATAGGTAAACCTGAGGGATTTTGGAGTTGAAGATGGAGAATAAGGTTTATACTTCAGCTGTTGGGGGTTCAAGATCACTAGAATGGGATGAATATTAGAGGATAGGGGTTGCTGCTCATTAAGCAGTGAATTCAGACAAAATATCAGTGGTTGGAAAAAAAAGGTCCATTGAAGGAGGCATAAGACTAGACTTCTGATTTGAAGTCTTTGAGATTTATCCTTGTGGAGGATAGAAAATGCAAGCAAACAAACAGAAAGAGTGAAAATGCTATGTTGTAGTCCACACTCAGTTCTCACAGCCCTCTCCCTGGGTGTAGCTGATTTTCTTCATCACTGAACAATTGGAACTGGTTTGAATCACCTCATTGTGGAAGAGAACCCTGTATAGTCTTGTTGTTGCCGTGTACAGTGATCTTCTGGTCCTGCTCACTTCACTCACCATCTGTTCATGTAAACCTCTCCAGGTCTCTTTCAAATGATCCAGCTGGTCGTTTCTTATAGAACAATAATATTCCATAACATTCATATACCATAACTCATTCAGCCATTCTCCAAGTGATGGGCATCCATTTAATTTCCAGTTTCTGGATACTACAAAAAGGGCTGCCACAAACATTTTTGCACATGTGGGTCCCTTTTCCTCCTTTAAGATCTCTTTGGGATATAAGCCCAATAGTAACACTGCTGGATCAAAAGATATGCATCATTCCAAACTGCTCTCCAGAATGCTTGGATCCGATCACAACTCTACCAGCAATGCATCAGTGTCCCAGAAAAATAAAAAATTTAAAGGAAACAGTACAATTCAGGAATTTGGCTTTGATTTGTTTTGAAAATGTAATGACATATTTAACCTATATCAAATTGCTTAACTGTCTTGGGGAGGAGGGAAGTAAAAGAGGGAGAAAAATTTGGAACACAAAGTTTTACAAAAATGAATGTTGAAAACTATATATGTGTTTGGAAAATAAAATACTGTTGAGGAAAAAAGAAAATATAATGATAGAAACTCCTTCAAATTTTTAAATCTTTGAAAAATGTTATAATTTGGTATGTAAGTAGTTACTTCCCTCCTCATTATCCAGGCTTAAATCTTACTGTCATCATTGACTTTCCCATACTTGGATTCTGTCTCCAGGTTTTCCTGCTTTCATTCATTCTGTACACATTCCCAGGCAAATCTTTCTAAAACACTATTTTGTACATGAACTTCCCCTGTTTAAAATTTTTCAGTGACTCTGTTGCCTGCATGAGAGAAGTAATCTCTATAACCTGGAGTTCAAAGTCTGTCATTATCTGGCCCCTTGATTTCCAGTCATTTGTCATTTGCACTAAAATGATCTGGAATTTTTTTTTTTTTCACTTTTATTTCGTTCCCTCTTCCTGGAATGCCTCTTCCACCTCATGTTTCTGTGATCAGCTCATGCACTTAATCTGATCAGCTCATGCACTTAATCCTGAGCTTTCCAATTGCAAGCCATCTTTGGCTTTCCCTGGGTCATGGCCATTCCATCATCTACCAGTAACATCCTCTCACATAATGACAGATTGAGAGAGAAGCTCTCAGGACTACCAAAAGCAGCTGCTTCAATAGAAGATTGGTCCGCACCTCAGAGAGTTAAGGGAGCAATTTAAAGAGCTGAGCAATTTAAAGAGCTTGCCAAGCAATATGGCAAGTTTGAAAATGATCGAAGATCTTACAAAGTGTTGGGCAGATTTCTAGTTAAGTGCTTAAACAATTAATAGAAGAAAAATTCGTTATCAAAGCACCAAATGGACCAAGATATGTCATAAGATGTCAATATCTGCTCAACCGAAGCCAGGAACAAGAATTGCTCTGGCCATGACTACTAACCACCATGAGAGAGCTGTCATGAGAGCCTGATGTACTGGCTTACAACATCTCACGAGGCTTCTGGAATATTTCTTACTCTGAGATCGGAGCTCCCTCTGAACAAATCAGAGAATTGAAAGGAATTGAGAGATAAGAGAATTATACCAGAGTTACTCCAGCATGTAGAAACAATACCTCCAAAAGATTATTTGCTATATGGACTACTGGAAACAAGAAAAATATTTTTAACAAGAGCAGTTGCTCTCCTGCTAAATTGGATTTTTTAGAGGTTGCATCTACTTCTATTTTAAACAAGTGGACTGGTGAAAATGCTTTTTTGATCAGAAAAATGTTCAGTTATGTCAGGGATCATTAACTGTGCATCATTTTCATGAATGAAATTGATGCTATTGGGGCAGCTAGGTGGTGTGGTGGACAGAGCATCAGCCCTAAAGTCAGGAGGACCTGAGTTCTAATCTGGCCTCAGACACTTAACACTTCCTACCTGTGTGACCCTGGACAAGTCACTTGACCCCAATTGCCTCAGCCAAAAATAAAAAGAAAGAAAGATATAGATGTTATTAGTGACTTGTTTTTTCTGAGGGTACTTCAGCTGATAGAAATTCAAACAACTTTTAGTGGAGTTACTAAATCAGATAGATGGATTTAATATTCTATATAGAATAAAAATGATTATGGCTACTTACAGACAGGCTACATACATTCATTTGTTTGGGAAGATTAAATAAAAAATACATGTTGATTTGCTAAAGTGAGCAAGATTACACATACTAAAAATTCATTCAGGTTTTATCACAGAATCCGGTGAAATAGGTTATAAAGCAATTTTGAAGCTCTTAGATGGCTCATATAGAGCAAAACTGAGACATGTTTGCCCTGAAGCAGGGACATTTGTAATTTGATCACAATTTTGTAGCACAGGAAGAGTTCATGAAAGCTGTCAGAAAAATAGCTAATTCTAGGAAGCTGTAGTCTTAATTGGACTGGAAACCTGTCTAGGGTATGCTACCTGAAAGAGAATAATATTAAAAAAAAAAAAAAAAAAAAAAAGTTGAGGAAAAAAAAAAAATCTAGTAACACTGATTTCAGTTTGACAGGCCTACTGTGTGCTTGTGGCTTCAACAAGCTGTAGCATGTGCAATGGCCTCCTTGTTATTCAATCATTTCAGTCATATCTGATTCTTTGTGACCCTCTTTGAGGTTTTCTCAGAAAATAGTGGCTGGCCATTCCCTTCTCTAGCTTCTTTTATAGATGAGGAAACCAAGGTAAGTTCAGGTGCCTGAGGCCTGAAGTGAATGAGGCCACATTTGAACTCAGGCTAAACCAAGTTGAAGGTAACCCTCAGGTCTCAAACCTGGTAAGTTAGGATGTGTCTGCCTCAAGCAGGTGAAGACACCCCCCCACTGGAATAAGCAGGTGAGAAGACATTTCCACCAGGCCCTTCGGGCTAAAGCTGGCACAGCAAAGCTCTTAGGCCTTGGTCGGCTAACACAGACACAGGGGGCCTCCCTTGCATCCCGGGCCATCGGCACCTGTCCTGCCTCTGGACTTTGGTGACTGAAGAGAAAGGGAGGCTGGGGCTTGGGCAACTCTGCCTCCCTCCCGTCCAGACATCACCCAGAGTGTCATTGTTCCTCTTTGGAGAGGAAGGATGAGAGGCAGCTGGACTTGGCACCAAGGGCACGAGGGCAAGAATAAAATTAGAGCCTCCCTTTTACTGGGGGAAACCCAGATAACCTCCTGCCAGGCCCCGGAGTGTGTCAGAGCTGTAGGTTTTACTCAGGTGTAGGTCTTTGCTCTACCAGTGCAGACAGCAGTCCTTCCAAACCTCCTTTGTGGTTCTGGTCCATGTCTTCCTGTGAACCTCCATAGAAGATGGCCCAGCATATGGGCCTTTGGTTGTTCTACTGTCTCACGAGTACTGATGACCATCCATTTGTCATCTCTTTTACAGGACTAGCCCATCTCCTTTTCTGTTCTTCCTTTGAAGATATATTTTTGTTTGCAAGTTACCATTAACAATATGTTGCAGCCTGCTTCCTCCCACCAGATGACTTTCCTTTATCATTGGGTCACTGCCAACTTTGATTCTTCTGAAATTATGAGGTTCCATGTTCCACAGCCATTTAGCATTTCTGGAGGATTATGGGTACTAAAGGGACTTTTCTCCATTTCATCTTTAGCACAGATTTTGACATATAAACTAGAGTGATTATCATGGCGACCCATTTGCTTATGCAGTGTGCTGTGTGTGTGTGTGTGTGTGTGTGTGTGTGTGTGTGTCTTGAATACTGTAAGTTGAGAAGAAAAAGCATTGTAAAATGGTTTCTTTTCATTGGGTATGCAGTGAAACAAATTTCACCAGCTCCTTTGTAACTCTCCAAGAAGAACCTGTGAGCCATACTGTCACTTGCCAGAAATGTGAGCAGCTTAGGATCCTTAGAAGTGCTAAGTGTTTTCCTAAATGGGATCTTGGCTGATTGTCTATTCCATTATAGGCCAAGCTCTAGTTTCAGTAGTTTTCCAAGAGTTATATTCCAATGAACATATATATATATATATATGTATGTATTTACATGTATGCTACAGTATTATCTCTGTGGGCTGCCTGTACAGTTATAGACTATAATTTTAATTTTTTGTATTTTTGTATGGCTAGCAAAACCCATCTCATTTTAATGAACCTGGATTTAATTAAGGGCTTGATACAATTAAATCTTTATCTTCTGTGAATTCAATGCCGGGAAATCTTTTTTAAAAAATCCGTGTTGGAGGGCAGCTAGGTGGCACAGTGGATGGATAGAGCACCAGCCCTGAAGTCAGGAGGACCTGAGTTCAAATGTGCCTCAGCCACTTAGCACTTCCTAGCCGTGTGATCCTGGGCAAGTCATTTAACCCCAATTGCCTCAGGAAAAAAATTGTTTTGGCAACAAGATTATGATCAATTCTGATGGAGTTGGCTTTTAACAATGAGATGATTCAGGCCAGTTCCAATGACCTTGTGATGGAGAGAGCCATCTGCACCCAGAGGGAGGACTGTGGGAACTGAAGGTGGAACACAACACATTATTTTTATTGTTGTTTGCTTGCATTTTGTTTTTTCTCATTTGTTTTCCTTTTTGATCTGATATTTCTTGTGCAGCACAATAATTGTGGGAAAAAATATATGTATATATATATATATGTATATATATATATATATATATATATATATATATATATATATATATATATATATATATATATATGTAGAAAAACTACACATCTTTAACCTATATTAGATTACTTGCCATGTAGGGAAGCGGGTGGGAAAAATTTAGAACACAAGGTTTTGCAAGGGTGAATGTTGAAAATTATCAAGGTATGTTTTGAAATTTTAATTAAAAGCTTTAATTAAAAAACTAAATAAATAAACAAAATGGGAAAAAAATCAACAAACAACAGACAGATTAAAAAAAAAAAAAACAACCACCAAAAAAAAAAAAAAAAACCCAAAACATGTTACAAGTAGAGTGAAAGTGGGGGACAGGGAGAGGAAGAGGAAGAAAATAACGACAGGATCAGTTTGCAAGTGAAAAGGATGTAGGAGTTTATTTAAAGGATTGTAAACTCTGTATGTATGAACAATGTGATTCAGCAACCTAGAATATTTATAAGATCTTGGGCTGTGTTGAGAGCCACAAAACTTGAAAGAATGGAAGTACTAATCCTGCTTATCCCAGGCCTGAAGTGTCATGGGTGATCCCAGACACCTCATTGTTCAAAGACCCTTGATAAGTGCAGTGGAAGAGGATGAGCAGACTGGTGAGAGGGCATTAGCTAAGGGTGTGTGTGTGTGGGGGGGTAGATGCTCTCATGTAGAGTTCCCCAAACCATTTTTCCAGTTCTGTGCCCCTCGCTGCAGGGACAGAGATAGCAAGGGCCCGTCACATCCCCATAGACTTTCTCCATGTGATCTTTAGCCCAGATTTGGCATATAAACTAGAGTTGTTATCATGGCAACTTGTTTGGTTATGCTTGTGTGTGTGTGTGTGTGTGTGTGTGAATACTATAACTTGAGAAGACAAAGCCTTGTGTAAAGTAGTTTCTTTTCATTGGGTATGCAGTTAAACAAAGTTCCCCAGCTCCTTTACACTCTTGCGCTTGGCAGGTTTCTTCTAGCACAATAATATTCCATTACATTCATGTACCACAATTTGTCTATCCATATCACAATTGATGGTCAATTCTCTTCTTTCTAGTTCTTTGTAGTATGTAAAACTTAGAAAAAAAATTTTTAAATAATACCATGCTTTATTTTGACAGCACCACTTATATTGTTGTAATCATTGTGCATATTACTTTCCTGATTCTCTTTACTTTACATCAGTTCATATGTCTCCCTATGCTTCTCTGTATTAATTTATTTTGTTAAATTCATATATCATAATTTTAATAAATTTTAATAATTTTAATAAATTTAAATAAAAAATAAAAAAATAAAAAATATTTAATTATTATTTAATAAATAATGTTAAATTCATATATCATAATTTATGAAGTGTTCCCAATTGATGATCACCAGTGTACTTTGTTTCTAGTTCTTTGTGCTATACTGTGCTTTTTGTGACAGCCAGTCACCTTTTGTGACTTGGAAACAAGTCATATTTCCATTATTTGGGTTCTGGCTGAGCAAAGTGTGAGTATTACTGTATCATAAGAAACAACAAATAGGAACAGAGAGAAGGGTGGGAAGAAAGCTAAGAAAACAATCTATATAATGACTACAACAATAGAAAGAGAACAAGAAAGAGAAAAAACCACTGCAACCTTAAAATGACCAAGAGAGCAGTAGAGAAACAGCACTTCTTTTTTTTGATTCCAGAGGTGGACGATATCCGGAGGGGACATATTGTATCTATTATCAGAGATGGGTGACATATTGGCTTGGTTTTGTGGTGCTGCTTTTCTCTTTTCTTTACTATAAGGGATGCCTTATTGGGAAAAGAAGAGAGTATGTGTTTTAAAATAAAATTAATAGAACAAAAGATATTAATACAGAAAATTTTAAATAGGAAAAAACATCTTACTACAAATATTTTTTGATTTTAAGCTCCCTGAAGTATATGTTCCATGGTTCTATTTCTGAGTTAATAGGTATGTGCCACTCTTTTCTCATAATTCTAAATTGTTTTCCAGAATAGTTGGACAAATTCAAGTTACTTATGAAATATATTAGTGTTTCCATCTTTTCTAAACTCCTGGGGTGTTTACTGTGCCTATCTTCTGACATCTTTGTTTATTTGCTTCATATACAGTGAAACCTTAGAGTTATTTCATTTCCATTTGTTTTATTGGTGATTTGGAGTCATCTTTCCAGTGATTGTTAGTGGTTTGTAATTCTTCCCTTGAAAACTATTTATTTATATCCTTTGACTATTTGTTTCTTGGAGTGTGGCAGCTAATGTTTTTAAATGGGGGAGGCTTTAAATAACCACTGTTTCCTTAGGACCTTAGAACTCTCCCTTATTGGGTAATAGGAGTGCACAGCCATCTCTAGAAGACCATGAGAGGTAGAGAAGGGGTTGGGGGCATCTTCATGTTTGGGGAACAGATTTCTCAGTCCAGGATCACCTTATGTCTAGGTTGTGCTGGGGTTTCACCTCTTCGAAGGAAGAAGAGCCTAGTTTGGGGTCTTGGTTTCTACTCATTCCATTGCACAATGCTCTAAACGTTCTGACCTTCAGATCTTTCATTCATTCAGCATGGGGCATCTATTGTTAATCATGCTAAAATCCTAGTCAGAAGAAACTTGAGGTCAAATCCTACTTGTGATAACTTAGAAGTTGTCAGAGGAAATCAGAAAGACCTAAGTTCAAATGCAGCTTCAGATACTTGCCATGTGACTGTGGGCAAATTATTTAATATTTGTTTGCCTCAGTTTCCTCAGGTATAAAATAGGGATAATTAGCACCTGCCTCTAGAGTAAATAAGGTAATATTTGCAAAGTGTCACTTGGAAAACTTAGCTCACATGTTTGTTTCAAGATTCAAATGAGATAGTATATGTAAAGTGCTCTTATTATAATTCTCTAACTAAAGTTGTCAAATGGAGGTGATAATACCTATGGTACCAGATTGCTCAGGAAGACATTTGGTAAGACTTACTACATAGAGGTAAGTTACAATCACAGTTATTACATAAAGATAGAATCAAATTCCAGGAAGTATAGGGAGTTAATCCCTTTACTGAACTCCTGCTTATAGTATAGGTGACCTTTCTTGAAAACTGACTTTTGCAGCAAAGCACAAGCCCTGACAAGTCCTACCCAGCTGAGAATGGACCCTGTGGCTTTCTGTGTGTCTGCCTTGGACAGCCTGTCCATGTTAGGAAAGGTCCCTCATTATCCTGGCTGCTAGAGGATGACTTATCACAGGAACTGCCAAAGACCTTGGCTGGCTTCTATGCTGGTTATGATCTACACTCTTGGAGGAGGTACCTGCCCTTGGTGAATCCCAATCCTTGTATCATTAAAGTGTGGAATCTACCATAGCAGAACAAAGACCAGGACTACCCCCAGAATGATGTCATTGGTCTCTCTAGGGTCTTTGCCTCCTCACAAAGGATTGCCCTTAGCAAGTGCAACACCTGAGAGCATGGTCAAGGCAGGACTTCACTTGAGTCAGGAACAAGGAACCGGATTGAAGCCAGAGAATGGCTTAGGAAATGAACTGTTCCTGCTCCAGAATGTCTAAGAAAGGAGTCTGACCTGTTAGAATCAAAGATGTATATGTACCTACTGCTCAGGTGGCCAGATGGTAGATGAATACCATGTTAACTGCTAGTGCCCTTTAAGAAATCAATGGATCTTAGACTAGGAGGTCTTCTAGTCTATGTTGTACCTGAATCCCTAACCTCTCAAAGATCCTCACTTCCTAATTCTTCAATTTATTTATACTACAATTTATCTCCAATTACCTATTTCTTTCATCTCACCTCAGCTAAACACAGAGATGGTTATCCCCTTGATTGTCACCCACAAGCATTCCACAAAATGCTTCTGACTGAGTCCACCACAGATTTATGTCACATAATCTAACTGGACCGTCAATGAAACGAGGCAGTACCACATGTCCTAAAGGATTCCCCTCACAACATCTTTTCCAAACCTTTTCATCCCTCCTCAAATCTCCTGTGGCTTTCCTTCCCTCTGCCTTCTTAGCTGAGAACCTTGCCTCGTACCTCACTGCAATAACTGAGGCCATTTGCTGAGAGTTCCCTCTTCATCCTTCCTTATCTCTACCATTTGGATGCCTTTTCTTTCCATCTCCTCCTTCATCCCCCCCCCATCCTTGATCCTCCCATCCTTCCTAACTCTGGTCCTGTATCCCTTCCCTTTCATAGCTAACAACATTGAGGGGACCATCTTTCCTCTTCCATTCTTGTTAACTGTCTTAAGTCGGGCTTCCAGCCTTAGCATCCAATTGAAACTGCTTTCTCCAAAATCACCAGTAATCTCTCTCTCTCTCTTTTTTTTTTTTTACATTTTTAAAAATTAATTTTATAATTATACCTTTTTTTTGACAGTACATATGCATGGGTAATTTTTTACAACATTATCCCTTGCACTCACATCTATTCCGAATTTTCCCTCCTTCCCTCCACCCCCTCCCTTAGATAACAAGCAGTCCCATACATGTTAAATGTGTTATAGTATATCCTAGATATATGTGTGCAGAACCGAATTTCTTGTTGTACAGGAAGAATTGGATTCAGAAGGCAAAAATCTCTTAATTGCCTCATTGTTGACTGATATTTCATTGAATAATATGTCTGCTGTCAAGTGATTCAACTGAGTATTTCAAATCAAGGGATGATCAAAAGTCCAGTCCAGCCTGGGCATTCTCTGCAGTGGATGTCTAGATATCTTCCATGTTCTCTTTTCCAAGGTCTCTCCTAACATTGAAATTCTCTGAACAATGTTCTAAGGTTACTCTAGCCCTAATAATCTGTGACCATATGTCTTCATTTAAAGGGATGACAAGGATAGTAGGAAATCCACTATTTCTCTATTTCCTGGACTGAGAGAAAGGGCAAGAGTAGCATTACCAGAGGATCTTATGCAGTCAGCATTTTTGTATTGTGCAATTTGAATTTTCCTAATGGGGAGTTTCCATTATATTTTCTAGGTTCCTATTTAGTTATTTTCTAGTAATATAATTACATTATTTTGGAGACTAGGGAATTAATCAGTTGCTTAAAATAGGCTTTAATGCTGTGATTTAGCAAATAGATATTTGTTTGACCATGTCAGGAAAACCATACCTAGCATAATTTTGCTCCAGCCACTCTTATTTGATAATAGTTGGCATTTACATAATGCTTTAAGGTCACAAGTTGCTTTAGGGATAGTATCTCATTTGCAAATACCTCGAGGATTCTGCTTTTGTGGTAGGAAACTTCCTGATGTTGTCATTTGGCTATTACTGAGATGTAAATGAAGTGCCCAGTGACAGAGGGCTAGTAAGTGAGGTCCATGTGTTCATTCCCCTTGGCACACTTCCTAGAGCTCGCTTTGCATGCCCTGCACTTGGTATGCTTTCCTCTGCTATGTGGGCCATATCTACTATTGATGTTTCATAAATTTGATACCCGCCCCCCCCCCTAGCTAGGAAGTGTTAAGTGTCTGAGACCAGATTTGAACTGCGGTCCTCCTGAATTCAGGGCTGGTGCTCTATCCACTGCGCCACTTAGCTGCCCCAATGTTTCAGAAATTTGAACAGGGACTGGGCTTATCCTAAGCTTTGAATCTTCCCTAGTATCCAGCACACAGCTCTGTACAAAGGTGTATATCAGTAGCTCAATACAGCTCCTGTGGGAATTGCAGCCTGGGAGCCGTTCCTGTAGGGACTGCAGCCTTGCTATTAAACAAAAGAAGGGTTTCCTGGGCCTGTCAGATGGGTTCAGATGCTTTTATAGTGGAAATAGCATTAGAGATGAGGTCTCACCATCTGTTTTGTGAGTGCTCCTCAAGGGACCATCAGACTATTCCATCTGGTTTGTAGAAGAATTATCTCCCCTATTAGAATATCAGTTCCTGGAAGGTGGGGATTGTTTGACATTCCCATCAGTGTCCCCAGTGTGACTATCTAATTAATACTTAATCAATGCCTTACTTTTTCATTCAGTATATTTTTGTTGAATTTTTCATATTCATTGACATGTAGTGTGATAGAAAATGCAATGGATGAGGAATTGGGAGATTAGTCTGCTGACAGTAAGCACCTACTGTGTGCTAGTAGGCACAGCACTAGAGACTAGGGATACAAATACAATTTACCTTGTACTAGGGGAGATAAGGACACATATACATAATTACCAAACCCAACTCAAAGTAAACACAAGCTAGTTTGTTAAGGCAGCTAGGTGGCCCAGAAGAGAGGGGGCTGGACTTAAATTCTGCCTTAGATTTTACCAGCTCTACTAGTTATGGGACTTTGGGCAAGTTACTTATCCTCTGCCTCACTTTCTTCAACTGTAAAATGGGGATCATAATGTTAATAATACCTACTTCCAGTGTTGTGAGAATCAAATGAAATAAAATTTGGCAAGTACTTTGTAAAATCTTAAAATGCCAAATAAATGCTGGGTACTATGATTATAGCTTGGGAGGGAAGAAAGAAGGCAAGATGAGGAAAAACTTTGTGATTCTTGGGCTGCATCTTAAAAAGATTCTATAAGATGAGGGGAGAGGTTATTCCAGCCATAGTAGACAGGCAGAGGCCTGCAGATGGGAGATGGAATGTCATGTATAAGGAACATAAAAGGCTACTTTGGCCAAAGTAAGAGTGCAGAAAGATTGCAAAGGTTTATCCTAGAAGCAACAGGAAGCCACGTGGTTAAGGAAATGAAGGAGTGACGTCCTTTGGGCAGCAGTGTGGAGGGGGGACTGGAGGGGACAGAGATTCGACGTTAGGAGATAGTAAGCTGTTGCAATGATGCAAGTAGGAGGTGATGAGGTCTGAACTCAGATATTGATTGGAGGTTTGGAGGGGAAGGAGTTGAGGTTGTCAAGGGAATGGCAAGATTTAGCAACTGGCTGGGCACATGGGGCAGAGGGAGAAAATGAAGAAAATGCTGAGATTATGGACCCGGGAGACAGGAAGGATGGTGGATGGTGGTGTCTTAAACAAAAATGCTCTTCAGACTTGTCTAACTCTTCATGACCCTCTCTTAGGTTTTCTGGGAGAGATACTGGAGTACATTGCATTTTCCTTCTTCAACTCAGATGAGGAAACTGAGGCAAACAGGTGAAGTTAATGAGGGAAAGGAAAGGGGGAACCCCATTTCTCGGCGCATAGATAGTAAGATAATCCCATGAGGCACAGTGTCCCCTGTAGATGAATTTACAGGCCCAAAAACCTAGATTGATAAATAAAAGGCTTATTGTAGAAAATTGGAAGTAAAGCTCAGTTAGAAAGACACCAGGCCCAGAGATGACCGCTGGGCGGGCAGGAACCCTAAAATGGCTAGAAGGATACCATGTGTTGGGGGAAAGGGCTCCTGCAAAGAGGGAATTCTAGCTCTCCTCTTTTATACCTAGAAGAAAATGGGCAGTATCCCCAAGTTCTTGGCCGGCTTTTCAGTTAGCTCAGATCAGGTGAGGGCTGGGGGAAGCTGAGCTAATAGTGAGGCTGGGCCCAGATATTCAAAGGGTGTCTTTGACCAGGATTTGTGAATCAAGGTCAGCCTTGGGTTGGGCAATTAGAAAGGAATCTTAAAGGGACCTCAACCCCCATCAAAGTGACTTTCCCAGAGACACCCAGTAGAAAAAGTAGCTGCCTTTGATAGAAATGGGGACTTCTTAAAAGGGGGGAAGGCGCTAGTAACTGTCATAGAGAAATGAGTTTTGTTTTGGCCATGCTGAGTTTGAGGGACCTAGGACATTCAGTGTGAAATGTCCAATAAATAATTGGTCATGTAGCTCTAATCTCAGAGTAGAGACTGTATAGAGTCAAAAGTATGCAGAGAGATATCAGTTAGAACCTTGGGACCTGATGAAGTAAATGAGAAGGGGAAAGAAAGAAGAGAAAAGAGTCCATGACAGAATGTCCAGAAATATTCAGAATTAGGGACTCTGATGTGGATGAGACTAAGGAGCAGCAGAAAACCAGGAGAAAGGAGGGTCAGAGCAACTTAGAGAGGAGAGGGTGGTCAGTGCTGCCAAATGAGCAGAGGGTCAGGAAGGAAGAGGACTGAGGACTGAGAAAAGACCATCAATTTGGTAATCCCTGACAATCTCAGAGAGGGCAGTTTCAGCTGAGGAACAAAGTCAGATGGCAGAGGGTTGAGGAATAAATTACAACAGAGGGAAGTCAAGACAACAGTGAGTAGAGTTGAGGGTTTGACTGAGAAAGGGAGGTATAGAACAATACCTTGAGCAGATGGTAGGGTGTAGGGAAAGGTTTTTCTTAAGGATGAGAGACTTGAACAAGCTCAAAGCCTTGGAAAGCAACTATAGACAGAGAAAAGAAAGCTTAGAGAGAGGGAATGGATGATTAAGGTGGCAGTCTGCTGGTAATGGGAGGGGATGGGATCAAATCACTTGTAGTTGGTTGGTCTTGGCAGGAGGGGGAAGGACCCATTCAGAGAGAAAAAAGTAGAGAATGGGACCTGATGGAAAGGGGTTTTGAGATGAAAATGAGAGAAGGAGCCTTCCTTTTCTCAGTAATATTTGAATCCCAACCCTGACTCTATTTGGCTGTCCTTTGTCCTTTCTGGACCTTATTTTCTGTCTCTAGGAAGCAGCACAGTTCCTGGCACATAGTAGGCACTTAGCAAATGATTATTAATTGAATGATTGATTGATTAAATGATCTCTGAGATTTTTTTTCCTTTCAGTTCTCCCATTATAGAAATCTGTACATTTCCTTGTGAACATTGGAGATTTTGTTGTCTTTAAAAATTCCCAAACTACATGATGGATCCTTTGTAGATAAATCTCTACTAGCTTTATTTTCTATTCCTCTTTTCTCATTTGGACCTGTGTCATCAACAAATAAGCCACTTTTATCCAGAGTAAACATTTAATTTAATATTGTATTTTAATGACCTTGTTTCAGATATTTTGTACCTGTTCCCTTTAGGGATCACACATTTGTAGCTAGTGATGTTTCTATGCCTTTAAAAGGTTACTCAATAAGCATCACAGATAACTTTACAATGTAGTCCAAATCAAAAGAATATCCAGAGTTCAATATTGAGGCCAGAATCATAGCATTTTAGAATTAGGAGGACACAGAGGCCATCTAACCTAACCCATTCCCCTAAAAAAGAAGCCTTGTTAATGGTCTTTTGAATTAAACTGTTTCTTTTTCTTTTTTTTTCCCCCTTCTTTAAGGAGTCCTGAGGAAAAATCAATAAAAAGGAAGAAAAGACTCGTTATTCACCAGACTTGCATCAGCCTTAAAATATCTCCCAGAGATCTTTGTAAGTTGTTTCCAGGTAAGGAGTTAATTATTGGAGCCCCTGAAATGAGCGGCCGGATCACAGCTTGATCCCAGATGGAGAATGATAGGTGTTCAGGGCATCAAAAGTCTCAGTGTCTTACTCAAGGATTAAGGGGCCTTGGCACATAGACCATAGACTGTTCCAGGAGAGAAGGACCTTTGAAATCATTGGACAATGAGAAGCTGTGCCATATAGAGGAAACCCTTCTTCCTTCCCCTTCCACAGAGATGTTTTAATTTGGCATCAGAGGGGTGCCCTCGATCTCTGCGCTGCTTTGCCCAAGACTTAGTGTAAGATAGTGAGTCAGGTACCTGAGGGTGAGGTTATTGAGTGACAGGGAAGCTCCCAGTTCACACTCACTTTTGCGATTCTTTAATTTCACTTAAAATGTTATCAAAACTGGATGCCAGCTTTCTGTGCCAGAAGGCTTGGGCAAAATCATCTGCAAAGAACATGTTTAGAGTCATTCCTATATGTTCATTTCTCAGAACAGCTTATTAAAATGTAAAGTTATCTTCCCCCAACAGATCAAGGCTGTGATAATGTCATTAATGAACACCTTTTCCCATAAACAAAATGAACAAACCTCCCAGGTAGAGGAGACAATTTAGCTTAGGATCATGGTTCAGAATGAGGCATAGTCTTCCAAGTGGTGTTTATGGATGGGCTGCCTTGGCATTGCTAGCTGGGATTTCTAGAATGCTTTAAGGTTTGCAAATCACTCAACTCTTTTTTTTTATCCTCACAACGGTCCTGAGAGGTGGGGGGCTATTGTTATCCCTATTTTACAGATAAGAAAATTGAGGCACATGGCATTGAAGGACTTGTCTGTGGTCACACAGCAGGCAAGTGTCTGAGGTAGGATTCAGACTTGGGTCTCCCTGCCTCTGATTGCACCCTCTAACTCCTATGGCAAAACTCCTTAAACCGTGGGTCACGTAACTGAACATGGGGGTCATGAAACTTTGGCAGCAGTAAAAGGTATTGAATATTCTGCCAATATTGTGTAAAAATAAACATCTTATTTTGCAATTTGCTTTCATCTTTAATGGTTAAACTACATGTGTACTAAAGATTGTTTTAAAATAAATTTCTGCATGATTGATCATCAGTCAATGTTTGATTTGTACACCTATTTTGTATAACTCTATTCTTGAAATCACCTAAACATTTCTTGAGCGAAAAGGGGTGGCAGGTGGAAAAAGTTGAGAACCCCTGCATTACAGTATGGCTGACTGAAGTGATAATTCCACATTTAAGATTGCTGCGACCTGGAGGAAGGGACCTTAGCACACAGGCCACAAGATATCAGAGGCGGAATGGGTTGTTACAGATGAGGAGGTGGAGGCCCAGCTGCACAAACCAGCCTGGAGCTGACTCCCAACTGGCCTCACAGACATCAAGGCCTGCCACGGTCCTCCCTCCCCAGGGGGATTCAGCTGCTGCATCCCTTCTCAGGCTGTGCTCCTTCCCAGGAGGACTACCCAGGATAGGCTTTCCTCCTTTCCTGCAGTCATGCACGCCCTCCCACCCCAGAAACTGTCCAGGAAATAGCTGCTAATAGATAGAATCTACAGGTCGATTGTCCGAGTGCCATCACTCTGGTCAGCGTGCATTCTGCAGCCAGTGGAGGAAAGAAGGGCAGAGCCAGGTCTGGCCTTGGCCTGCTGAGGGTGAGATTAGTGTGAATCCTGTCTTTGACCCTGCCTGGGTGATCACGGGCAAGTTGTGGAGCCTCACTGAACCTCTGTTTCTTTATCTGTAAAATGTAAAAGCAATAATTATATGTCATATAGTTATTATACAGATTGTATGTGATATTGCCCCTTTTTGAATTTTAAATAACTGTGCAAATATTTCATTTATGTATGTGTGTGTGAGTGTGCATCTTGGTATTCCTATTTTGTAATTTTTTACTATTTGCAGCAAAATAGTTTGTAGGTTTCAGTGTAGCTTCCGTAGGCTCCTCTCACTAAGTGACCGTTGTCCCCGGTTAGCCGAGGTGCCCATGATTCTTCAAGGAGGACCATTCACTGCCATGACTCAAGGCACTGAAGCTTTGGGATGTTATGTTGATAACTAGAGTGTAACATACAGAAACATGTTTGTACTTATGAGTACTTGAGAGTGTTTTATTTTCTCTTGAAGAGAGAGCATGCTGTTGTTTGGTAAATTAGTACTTTCTGGGAAAAACACATTCAACTGTAACTACCAGAAATCCCAGAAAAAGGCAATGTTGCTAGTCTGACTGTTTTGTTTAGAGTTGCTGTTTCCTAAATGGTTGCAAATAAAAATGAACTTTAACCCCTTCCTCTGGGGAAATGTCCATAGTAATGAAGAACTTTCAGAGCTTTAAAATCATTTGGTCCAAGCCCTTCATTTCGTAGATGGGAAATCTGAGGCTCAGAGAATTGGTGTATTCGAGAAACCTTGAGGGGCACTTAGAGATCCTCCTTTTACAAATGGAGATCCCGAGGCTCCAGCTGGTTACTATTTGCCTAAGGTCACATAAGGAATCAGTCATTAATGGAAGGTATTTTAAAGATGCTTTGAAATGAGAACTCTGTGCACTTTGACACACGGATCAGCAGGTTTGTCTAGTTCTTCTGTGGCTTCCGAGAGGGTCATCGTGTGCTCCCTGGTTCCCTACTTTTTTTCAACAATGAGAGCTTAGTGAATCATCTCCCACATACGTGGCCCTCTCACTTCAACAGAGTCTTAGAGTCAGTCAGATTATCAGAAAGTGCTCTGACATTGGACTGGTCTCCTAAACACCTAAAAACTTGGAGACACCACATGAGACAGAAGTCCCTGGAGGGTCCAGACTCTCGTTGTCTGTGGTTCACCAAACTCCCATCCCTCACTGTTGATGCCTTTAATCCCACCATAGAATGACTTTCCTGCATCAACAAGCCACAAATAGTTCATCACTGACTGTTTGGAGTCAGACCCTTTTTGAGAGCAAATCTTGATAGTGGGAAAGGGGTTGAGAGCTGGAGCTTTAAGGGCTCTCCACCAATGAGGAAGGAGTGTAGGAAGAGGAGGCCAAAGCATGGCAAAGTTGAGGTTCCCAAAGACAGACAGTTGTTTGCAGCTCTTGCTGGCTCTGCCAGTTCAGTCTGGGCTTCTGCCTCCTATATAACTAGTGTGTGTAACTGTGGGGAGATGAGAGGTAGGAGCAAGACTCCCTCCTGACAGAATCACAAGGCTGTGAGCCCAAGAAGGGACCTTAATTGACTGTCTGCTCCGGACTTGCTCATTCGCCGTTCAGAAAGAGCATTTATTCTGTTCCGTTGTAGATACTTCCTGCGTAGCAATCACTGTTCCACCGTGAGGGAGGGAGCAAGGATTGGATGAGTCTGGAAGATAGTTGCATTTATCTGTGGGCACATTTTCTCCTCAAGGAGTCTGCCATCCGGAATGGAGGAGAAAACATGGCATAGATAAATGCAATGCAGCTTAGAATCTATTAATCCTGTAAAAAGGGACTCGCAAGTGTTTTGGAATCATATGAGGGGGAGATCTGGGAAGGCACCATGGAGGGAGGAGATCATCGTGGGGCAGGAAGAGGCATAGCCAGGATGCCAAGGGGGAAGCCCAGATGAGGCTCCATGTGCCCTTCTTCCCTGGGCTGCATGCTGTGCTTCCTAGCCCAGCTCTCCTGCTGCATGTAGGAGAGCAATCCCTGACTAGTCAGTTTGCAGGGTGCGTTCCGGCAAGCTCCTACATCTCAGGATTCTCCTCACCTGCCAATAGTCTGGCTTCCCTTGCTGAAAGTTTTTGTCTTCTGTGTCCAGGGTACCTGGAATTTTGATTACTTGTGTCCATCTTCAAACATTATCAGCTAATGGCCCCCACTGTGCAATCACAGGCTTCTGGGAGGCCCAGTGGGATCTCTTCCCAGATATTAGGGACACAGCAGCTTATTTGAGAGGAAAGCTTTAGATCCAGGAGGGAAGGGATGAGAGCGTAAAACTTAATTTTGGAATCAATCAGTGAGCAGATATTAAGCAGGCTCCATTATCCCCTGTGTTCTCTGTGAGAGGGATACAACAGTAATCAAAATGTGGCCTCTGCCCCCTGGGAGCCATATGTCCATGAAAGGATGAGCAGTATAGAGCAGAAGTGCCCCTGATCTCAGAGCATAAAGGGATCTCTTCCACATCAGTCATAGGCCCAGCAGAAAGACCCTGGCTTGGGAGTCCAAGGAGTCGGGGTGGAGCTCTGCATAGTCTTGAGGAGACTGCTTCTCTCTGGGTCCCAGTGTCCTCATCTGTAAAAATGGAGATTGGACGAGATGACCTCCAAGGGCCTTCCATCTATGAGTGCTTCTGTGTGATAGCTGTAACAGAGGAGAAAACAAGAGAAGGGGTAGGATGGAAGATCGCGAGCAAGGTATGAGCCTCGCTCATGGTTAGTGGTAACTACAGCCAGTTCTGAACCTTTGAAACACAATCCTTTGAGTTACTTCCATTTAATTCATCATACATGGATTAAACCCCTGCTATGTGCAGGTCCCCTTTCACTCTCCTTCTGATCCCACTATAATCCTTGGGTGGTCACAGTCTCTCCCAGACTGAGAGCAAGCCCCCTCAAAGGAGCAGCCCTTCTCCTTCAGCCCTAATACTGAGACCAAGATGAGATTTGGGCTAGTCTGCCAAACCCCAGGACCTTTGGATAAAAGCAAGGTGATGGACGGGGGGTGGGGGGGAACCCATTTTTAAAATTTAGGGAGAGCAGGGAAGTCACAGGGTTTAACTTAGTTCAACAGATACTTATTTAGCATCCACTACCTGTGAGGCACTAGGCCAGCTGTTGGGGAATAGAAAGACCTATAACCTATAAGGATTGAGTCATCTGCCCTCGAGGAGCGAGGAGCTTCCTTGTCACTGGGGGACAAAGTAAGTACCTGATGAAGTAAATGCAAAGTAATACCAGGTTTCTAGAGGAAGAGGGTTTTAATAACTAGGAAAATGTTGAAATGCCTCAGGTAGAAGGTAGCTCGGGAGCTGGGCTTTCAAGGATTGTGCAAGGTGGAGTGAGGAGGGAGTGTCCCAGTAATTGAAATATCTTGAAAACAGTGACTTGCTGATTGAACTGTGTGACCTTCCAGTTTACCTTGCATTCTGCAGATTCAAATTTCAAAATAGCAGAAATCAGCATCCTCTGGAAATTAAGGAAATACTCATCTATTGGGGAGAATGTCTAAAGAAGCTGTGGTATATGAATGCAATGAAATACTATTGTGCAACAAAAAATGATAAACAGGCAGATTTCAGAAAAATCTGAAAAGACTTATATGTGAACTCATGCTGAGGGAAATGAATAGAATCAGGAGAACATTGTATATAGTATGATGATCAATATTGTGTTGATCAAACATTATAGACTTAGCTCTTCTCAGCAATACAGCGATCCAAGACAAATCCAAAGGACTCGTGATGGAAAATGCTTCACATCCAGAGGAAGAACTATGAAGTCTGAATGCAGATAAAAGGACACAATTTTCAATTCTCTTGGGTTTTTTGGTGTCTTTTCCCTTTTATTCAGTTTCTTTTTTCACATGGGTAATGTGGAAATATGTTTTATGATTGCACATGTATAACTTATATCAGATTGCTAGCTGTCTTGGTAAAGAGGAAGAGAAAAAAGTTGAAACTCTAAATCCTTTTTAATTATAGCTTTTTTATTTACAAAACATATACATGGATAATTTTTCAACATTGACCCTTGCAAAACCTTCTGTTCCAAAATTTCCCCTCCCTCCCACCCCCTCCCCTAGTTGACAGATAGACCCATACATGTTAAATATGTTAAAGTATATGTTAAATCCAATATATGTATATATATTTATACAGTTATCTTGCTGCACAAGAAAAATCTGATTTAGAAAGACTGAGAAGGAAAACAAAAATGCAAGCAAACAATAACAGAAAGAGCGAGAATGCTATGTTGTAATCCACATTCAGTTCTCACTGTTCTCTCTTTGGGAATAGATGGTCTCTTCATCACTGAACAATTGAAACTGGTCTGAATCATCTCATTGTTGAATAGAGCCGCGTCCATCAGAATTGATCATTGTATAGTCTGGTTGTTGTCGTGTACAAAGATCTCCTGGTTCTGCTCATTTCACTCAGCATCAGTTCATGTAAGTCTCTCCAGGCCTTTCTGAAATTATCCTGCTGGTTGTTTCTTACAGAACAATAATATTCCATAACCTTCATATACCACAATTTATTCAGCCATTCTCCAATTGATGGGCATCCACTCAGTTTCCAGTTCCTTGCCACTACAAAGAGGGCTGCCACAAACATTTTTGCACATGTGTGTGGGTCCCTTTCTCTCCTTTAATATCTCTTTGGGATATAAGCCCAGTAGCAGCACTGCTGGGTCAAAGGGTATGCACAGTTTGATAACTTTTTGAGCATAGTTCCAAATTGCTGGTAAGCTAAGTTGTTAAGGACCCTATTGTCCAAACTGCTCAGAATGGTTGGATCCGTTCACAACTCCCCAACAATGTATCAGTGTCCCAGTTTTCCCACATCCCCTCCAACATTCGTCATTATCTTTTCTTGTCATCTTAGCCAATCTGACAGGTGTGTAGTGGTATCTCAGTTGTCTTAATTTGCATTTCTCTGATCAGTAGTGATTTGGGGCACCTTTTCATATGACTAGAAGTGAAACTCAAAATCTTATAAAAATGAATGTTGAAAACTGTCATTATACTAACAGCATGAGCTCATATAAGAACTGCTCTGGTCACATTTTGCTTGAAATTAGATATATAATATATGTTATATATTATATGTATAATATATAAAAATATATATAAAAGTAGGTATTTACATTCTCCTAAGAGAGAATGGTTACCTGGAAAGGATCCTGATCATTCAAGATTCAGAAGGAAGAAGTAAACCCCATAAAAAGACTTGACCTGGTTTCTATAGGTGTTCCCTTTCTATGGAACTGGGATATACCCATTCTTGCAAAAATGCAAAATCATTCATGCATTCAAAAAAAAGAAGAAGAAGAAGAAGAAAACTGT
Source organism: Sminthopsis crassicaudata (assembly GCF_048593235.1). NCBI lineage: Eukaryota > Metazoa > Chordata > Mammalia > Dasyuromorphia > Dasyuridae > Sminthopsis > Sminthopsis crassicaudata. The sequence continues at coordinate 54,616,368 of NC_133617.1, read as the reverse complement.
CATATATAATTGGAAAAAATCAAAACACTTTTTATCAAAAAAAAAAAAAAAGAAAAGAAAATTAAGTCAAGGGAAAAAAAATCAAATAGTCTCTAAACATTGTCTTTATGTGGGACAGAGAGAACAGTCACCATAGAGCTAGACTATAATTGTCTGTGGATCACTAGTATCCCAAGTCCTTCCCCCTTAACTGATTAATTATTATGTGAAATCCCACCATTAGAGAAGCCTTCCTCCTTTGACTGTCCTTTGCTAAAATGCAAATCATTCTCTGTGGGCACTATTAAACTATTGTGAATCAGAACCCTTCCTGAAAGAAAAGCCTGTAAGTGGCCAAAAAAAAAAAAAAAAAAAAAAAAAAAGTTGAGATCCTGAGCCCAAAGAGCTCTCTGAATGAGGGAGGAGGGTGAGAAGACCAAAAGATGGAGAGTTGGTCCCCAAAGATCAGATAGTTGTTTGGGGTTCACTCTGGTTATACCCCAGGCCTCCCAATTTTCAGTCTAGACTTAGCATGACATGAATGAATACTTGAATTATATGTGCAATTATGTGCAATTATAAAAAGTTGTGTTGGAAAGTACCTGATATTCCTCCTTCCTCTTGTTGGTTTTTTTGCTATAGACATCTGCCTATATGTCACATATGCAGAAAGCATGTTTCTCTTCCAGGAAAAGACTCCAAAAGACTTTGCTGGTGTTGTTGTAACTTGTAAGAACCAAGCGTTTCACCAAGATGGCACAGAGAGCCAGACATTGCAGCATAGATAGCAGAATTGCCTCAAATGGCAGTATTTCCAGCATCCAAGTGAAAGAGATCAGGCTGTGATTTCCCTCAGTGAAATACAGTCCAGGCCAAGGTGTCTGTGCTTCAGGTTTGAGGTCAGGGAACTAATATAATAATAATAATAATAATAATAATAATAATAATAATAATAATAATAATAATAATAATAAATACCTTACACTTGAATCTTAGCATTTTCTAGAGTGCTCTGATATGCCATCTCTTCTGTTCCTCACAGCTTCAGGGATCTGTGATTTCCTTAACTGTTTATATAGAGCATTAGATCCTGGAAAGCAGTTTACAAATTATCTCATTTTATCTCCACACCAACCTTGGGAGGTAGATGCTGTTATTTCCCTGTTTTTCAGATGAGGAAACTGAGGCAAAGCAGATTTTTTTAGTGATGTTCCCAGACATACAACTTCTAGGAAGGGTCTGACCCCGGGCCCCGTTGTAATCGGCTTCAACTAGCTGCCACTTTGATATGGGTCTTTCCTTGGCTGATGCACATCATAGTGGTGACTGGAAAGAGCTGCGTTCAAATTCTGTCTCTTCCACTGACAAACCTCAGATCTCAGCCTCCTCTGTTTCCACAGTTTTCTAGTAAATAATCTTTGGGAGTTGCTGAAGGTGACAAATCATGCCCCAGCTTAGACACCTTGAAGAATTATTACAGTCACATGTATGTGAGGTAAATCACCAGAAAGTGCTCCGACATCAGATTGGTGTCATCCTGGTCATAGCAGGAGGAAGCATTAAGAAGTGGAAGAACCTCTCAGTGTTGTAGAATTGCAGGGGGCACTGGTGGAGTGTCTCGTCCCAATTGCCTCATTTCGCTGATGATGAGGGCCAAGAAGCCCCCCTGATCCAGCATACTTCCTCCCATCCTTCCATTTGTCATCAACTACTAGAGGACCTTCCTCCCTTCTCCCCTGACCTCAGGTTGCAGTAGCCTCCTACCCTGATCTCCTTGCCTCTGGAGTCTTTCCTCTGGGTCTCCCACCTAATTGCAAAGCTGGTCTTCCCAGAGCACTGGGCTGACCCTGTCCCTTTCTCCTCAGTAACCGCCAGGGGCTCCTCTTACCTTTGGGTAAAATACAGATTCCTCCTTTGCAAAATCTCTGATCAGTCGGTCCCTAATTGTTCTTTCAGTTATACATCATTCTCCATGTAGCCCTCCCAGACTGTTCCCTGTAGGTGACATTACAGCTCCCATCACTGCACCTTTGCGCGGACTGTCCCCCACACCTGAAATGCACCTTTCCCCGAGCCCCAAATTACTCGGTATGTTTTGTACTGGTTTCCTTCCATGGAATGTAAGCTCTTTGAGAACAGGCCCCATTTCCACTTTTGTCTGTCTCTCTGGAAGCTGCTCCCTCTGCCTGGCACTTACTCAATTCTTGTTAAAATGAGAAGGGACTTGTATAAGATCCCACAGCTGCTAGCAAGTGTTGAAGCTGGTACTCAGACTTCAGTTTTCTAAGCCCTAACTACGGTACAATTTGTCAGCCTTTGGAAAACAAAGCAAGTGTAAATGGTTAAAGTCCTATCCAATCATTGAATTATTTTTGTCATTACAGCTCCATTAAGAAAATAGCCCTCCCCCACCCCATGCAAAGAAAAAAACTGCCTGGGCATTTCTGACTCTTTGCCAGGATTGTATTTTGACTAGATGCGGCTGTGTGAGTCAGACACCAGTTTCAGACATACCTTACGTGCAGGACCAAAGGAACTCAGGCCGGGCCCTTGTGATGCAATGAGGGTGCCCTCAATTACCCCACCTCCACCCTAGCCCTGCCCCCTACCTTCCTTTTTTGCCTGAGCAAAATTAATTCTTAGCAAGATTAAACTGGTTTTGGCATAGAGTCTGCTTATGTATATTCTAAATTAACATGAAGTGCTCAAGGGAAATATTTTAATGATGGGAATCAAGGACTCAATTACATTTCCATGGAAAATTAGCCCTACTAGCACAGTTAAGGGGAAAACAGAATCGTCCCTTGCCTCCTCATGGGTCATAGCTGCTGTGAATGGAGCCTTCTTAGGTTGATGGTCTGAGAAGAGGATAGAGGCTCCATTTCACTTTGAAGAAGAAAATAGAAATGATTCCAGGCCTTAACAAAGCATGTGAGAAAGAAAGCAAAGGCTGTGAGAGCCAGAATTCTGGAAAAAGGAATCACTGGCAACATAGAATGGTGGAAGGTCAAAGCCAGAAGAGCTCTTCAGGCATAGTGCGGATGTCAGAGTTGGAAGGGATTTTAAGATGTGGAGGCGGAAGGGATCTTAGAACATGTCAGACCAGGAGGGGAAGAGGTAGGAGGAGCCTTGGGCCTAGACCATGGAACCCCTGCAGGTTCTCTCCCGATATGACTTGTGCACACAGCTTCAGGTTTGGGAGACGCTGCCGCTCATGGGCACGCGGGTGGGAGGGGTACCTTCGCTGCCTTTGGGATCTTTTAATTTCCCAGAGATTGTGACAGGCTTTTGATGATCAGCCAAGGGAACAGGCAGTTTGAGAAAGATGAGATTTTGCCCCAGATTGCCAACTATTAACAATTCAGGAAGTACTTATTAAGCACCAACTGTGTGCCAGGCATATGAAGAAAGGGGAAGGACAGTCCCTGGTCTCCAGGAGCTCAGTCCGAGAGGAGATACTGTACTCACAACCATAGGCAGACGAGACTGTAGGAGCAAGGAGGGAGGCCTTCGTGCCAAGAGGGATTGGGGAAGGCTTCTTGTAGAATTTTGTAGTGGATTTTAGTGGTTTTAATGGAGCCAAGGTCCGAGGGCAACATTTCCAGGCACGGTCCCTCTCCGTAGATAACAGCTACCTGCAGCTTGATTGAATGAGCCTCAAAGGAGACGTTAGTGAGCAATGGTGATGGAAGGAGGTCCTGGAAGTGGCGATGGGAGGAAAAGGGATTCCGGCTCCCCCAACCTGAGCATAAGCTGGGAGTATGAGTGAAAGTGCTCCCAGTGCTGGACCCTGGTGGCTGTGGTCAGAGGGAGCCAGGCCAGCGTGACTGCGAGAAAGGGGAAGCCTGCAATGGAGCAAGCTTCCCAGGAACAGAGTGGAAAGGCGGGATGGCTTTGGGGAGGAATTCGCACTTTCACTCATTTATTAAATTTATTAAAGCAATATAAGTAGAAAGAACAAGAAATCAAAACCAAATACTCGTAGTCTGGTTCTGAAGAAGAGATAAAAAATATACCTCTCTTTGCAGAGGTGTTCCTTGAGCACGGGATACGTGTATAATAGTAATTGACCAAAGTGTGGGTTAGTTTGATTGGTTGGGGTTAGTTTCTTTTTTTCTATTCTATTTTTTTTCTTTGTTACAAAAGATGACAATGGGGGAAGGAAGGTAGATCAATATTAGAAATGAACATGATATAAAAACATTATATATATATATATAAAACATGATACATAAAACATTTTTTAAAAACAGAAAAAGAACTGGAAACCATCAACATTAGCAAGTGCACAATTAAGTTTGCAGATGTTTTCAGTCCTGCCTAACTCTTCATGACTCCTTGTGGGATTTTCTTGGCAAAGATAAGTTAAAATAAAAAGGGGGAGGTTGTTTCAAAGAGAAGTCCAGGGTTGAAAGTGCAGCACAGTTTCCCAAACACAGTCTAGCCAGCTGGCTTCCTCCTATTGAATCCTGGATCCAGCTCCCTGTTCTTCAGCAAGGTCTGTCCAAGTTAGGTGTGCCGGTGGGCTGGCTCACTGGGCTAACCTTCCACTGTTTATCGCCATCAGAACAATAGGTATTACTCATCCACTTAGTTTGATTTCTCTTGGTGACTGGACTGACCCCTTGAGTGATTCTGGAATCTCATTTAGAAGACTCTGTGCTTTGTTGTTCGTTAAATTGAGGAGAATAAGAACTGCTCAGTGCAACACATCTAGGTTTGATGCCATTATTACTTGTCATTATTTTTAAAAAGAATGTTTTATAATTTATCTTCCCACTAATTTGGACTGACCTCTTCAATCAGCTTACTAAATTAGCTCAATTTAGGAAAATTTGGCTGGAATAGGATTATATTAAGGAAATAAAAAATTTAGGGAATTTAATTCTTTTATAGTGTAGTCCCTTAGAACAAAGTGCTGTGCTCATGTGAAAGGGTATATGTACAGTTAGAGGTAATTTAAAAGTGTACAGGCCAGAGGGCTTGTTTATCTTGGCTGAGGAAAGAAGGTCAAGGCTTTGGACTGAGAAGGGCTTGCATTTCAGTGACTGTTCCCATTTAACAGGATTTAGACCTAGAAAGTGCCTAGGCTAAAAAACAAACAACTCTGGGTTTTTTCTCAGTCCTGTCTGAATTTAAAGGGAATTGGCCTCTAAATGTGTGAAGGGGGCATTGAAGGGTAATGCAGGAAGGACAGGACTATTCCAGGCTCCAGCATCCACCAATATTTCATGGCATAGAATAAGTGCTTAATAACTGCTCTGTCTGCTTTTCTGTCTCTGTCCTGTCTGAACATTCATCAGTGTTCCTTCTACACAGGTCTAGGGAAGCTCAGTTAGAAATTTCCTCTTCCCTTCTTCTTGAATGGAGTGCCTCTCCCCAAGACTACTGGCCCCCAATCTTTGTCTTCTTCCACCAAGCAGTGGATTTATGAGCAAGTCTTTAGCCATCAGTCTCTTGACCATTAGGGTCTCATTTTGGGGCTTCTTCTACCTCATACCCCCACCTCCCAGACCTTTTGGTTCAAGGACACTCGCTTCCTTGCACTTTCACAAATCAGACACTCCAATTGTGGTCTTAGGGCAGTTTTTCTGGCTGTCCCCCATTTTCTCCCTTCTCACCTCTCTGACTCTTTGTTTTTTCACTTAAAATCTCATCTTTTATTGGAACTTTTTCTTAACCACTTTCTTTATATTCCCAGTTTATCCCAGTTTATATTCCCAGACATTGTTTGTACACATTTATTTGCTTGTTATCCCCATCAGCTTGTGAGTTCCTTTAGATCAGGGACTGGGTTTTGCTTCCTTTTGTTTCCCAGAGGGCCTGGAACTTAATAAATGCTTATCGACTGTCAGGGATGTCTTCCAGAGCCACTTGCCCCAACCATTTGTGAGCTAATTAGCACTTGTTATTGGATTCTCTGGTTCCAAATCTTGTGCATTTTTCACTGTGACATGCTAATTTTATTCTGGGATGTGTGTGATTTTTGTTTGTTTTCTACCTATAAGAAAGAGTGGGAATGGAGTAAAGGGGTCTTAGGACTTTTCACCCTAATGAAGAATCCTACAGATGAGAAGAAAGTGAGAGGGAAATGTGCCTCAAGTCACTAGTAAGAAGAAAAATAAAAATTAAGTGAACTCTAAAGCTTTACTTCACACCAATCAACCTGTCAAAAATGACAAAAGACAAAACTGGCAGATATTGGAGAAGCTAAAGACTGGAAGGAACATTGACTTCTTGTTGGTGTATTTGTGAATTGCCTCAACCATTCTGAAAATCAAATTAAAATTATATTGGAAAAATTGTTAGACGGTACCTATCCAGCAATACCACTACAATGTATTTACATATAAATGTATCTGTATATATTGTATATAAGTATATATATTATACATATCTGCATATATATTTCTATATATATATAAATTTAGGGAAAGCACCCATGTTACAAAACAGGTCTCTTAAAACACAGAATATCAGAGCTGGAGGCTCTTGGAATATTGACTAGCGTATCTGAGCAAGAAGACACTTTAGTAATCATCTGATCCACTTCCTCTTTTTATATAGATAGGAAACAAAACAGAAACTGGAGGGTGAGGGGTGTAACTTGCTTAGTCACACAAGTTGCAGAGCAGGATTTGAATTCAAGTTCCTGTACCACTGCCCCACTTTTCTTTGTCCTGCTTTATTATTCCTCCACAAATATTCTCCTTGTCCCCGTTTTTTCTCTTTCTTCACAATGACCTCACGAACCCCACCTTCCTTTCCTTTTTTCTTATTTAGCCTTAATTTAAAAGTAATCATTTCAGATACAGAGTAAGGAGTGGACTATTTGTTTTTTCTCAAGAAAAAGATAGGCTATCTTATGCTTGCCCAGAGCCAGAAATCATTCCCAAGAGTCGTTCCCAATCCCTCTGTAAGAAAGTGCAGGCCTATTTCCAGCATGTCATGTGGAACAGTTTTCCTTCCTTCCCCTCCCTCCTGCCCCTCTCCTCTCTGGCTGGTGAGACAAAGAAAGTTCTGCTCTCTCTGCTCCTCACCTGCCCAATGCCCCACCTGGGCCAAGACCTAGGAGGAACTCGAGGCATCTAACTACGCATCGGCCTGAGGGGAAATTGGAATAGAGTTCTCTGCACTGCAGGGAAGGGGGCCTGGGAAAAAGGTGGAGCAGATTCCTAATATTTTCTTGTAGGCAGAGCTGGAAGTGCCCCTGGAAAACAGAATATTAGTGCTGGAAGAAGCCTTAGAACATAAAGTGTTCGAGTTGGAAGAGAGCTTTTAGAGAGCATTGTTCACTGGTTGAATCTTAATCTGGGTTTCCTGAACTTGTTTTTATTAATATATGTACGTGTGTGTATGTGTGTATACACCCATCAGTCTGGCAAAGATGGTAAAAGACAGCAATGACAGAGAGACTGCATTCATGCCCTGCTGGTGCGTCTGTGAATTGGCTCAGTCATTCTGGAAAGCAAACTAAAATTATATTGGAAAACTTACAAGATTGTATCTATCCAGCACTATTACTCAAAGCAAACACATCTATTCTCTCTCTATATATATGTATATATTATATCGTATATATCGTGTGTATACATAAGTGGATGAATAGATTCACTATATTGGAGGGGTTTTGGTTTTTTGTGTATTTATTCATTTTATCCATTTAAAAGCATGATTCTGTTGGTCACCAAAGGGGTCTGGAACACACAGAAATAGTCCAGCCATGCTCTAGTCCAAAATTCCTGAGTTTAGTTGGGGAAATTGAAACTTAGAGAGAAATTAGCTGCCCTTTGTCTTTTTATTCCCTCAGGATCCAGGAGCTTAAATCAAGGCAAGCACCCAGACAAAAAAAAAAAAAAAAAGTAGAGGCTAAGTCTCTTTAGCTTTATGGCTCTTAGGCGGCTCCACATGAAGATGGGTCTTAAAGGCCAGTAGTGTCAGACTCCAAGAGAATTGGGGGCCACCGAGTGAAGCAAAGGATGGATCAGTACTCGTAGAGAAGATACTTGTTCAGGTCCCATTTGGACCAGATGGTCTCTAAGATCCCTTCTGCACCTGGGGTTCCTCTGTGGCTCAGTCAGCCAGTCACGATTAATTTCCTATTAAGTGTTGGACTTGGTGCTTTATGATCCCATGATTTCTGATTCTAAGAACCAGTCATGAAGTTAGTCTAAGTTGGACCTGACCGGGGAGAGAAGGGGTACAGCGGGCACTGTTCTTGGAATGGTCAAGAGGTGAATCGATAGAACTTGGCGACTCACTGGGTAGGGTATTGGCAGCCATAGCGCTTGCTCTAAGGTGTGAGCCTCAGCTTCTTGGAGACTCTGCAGCGGCCTTGCTTGGGAAAAACTTGATTTTTGGCTTCTATTTCCTCCTCCCTCTGAGAGACTGTGTGTCCCTTTAAGGACTCCTGTGTGAAACATGTCCACCTTTCAATTCAAAGATCACTCTCAGGATTCAAAGCAAGACTTCCCAACCTGGGGTCGAATACCTCCAAGAGAACCACAGATGGATTTCAGGAGACCGTGATTTTCAGTCCTCTAACTAAAATTTAACATTTCCTTCAATATAAACTTAAAATAAAATATTCGGAGAAAGACTTCTCCAGATCAGTTTTTGAGCTTTAAGGGAGCTTTGAGGTCACTGAAGCTGAGCCATTTTATAGATGAGGTAATCAACGTTGCTCAAGGACATACAAGTACTGGTGTCAGAGGTGGGACCCATGTCTCCAAAGCTGATGAACTTCCCGTGGTTCCACGATGGCTAGTGGGAGGAGGGGCAGATTCAGAGAAAGGTAGACGTCTATTTCTGGGTCTTGCTGAGTTTGAGGCACTAACCGGACATTTATATGGTGCTGTCCAGCAGGCAATTAGTCCAGCAGCTGCAGAATTAGGCAGACATCAGGGATGGATTGGATATATGTTGAGGTCTGAATCCTTTGCAGAGGGATAATAATTGATCCCGTGGGAGTAAATGAGATCACTAAGGGAAAAATTTTAGACAGAGAGAGAGAGAGAGAGAGAGAGACAAGAAAAATGCCTAGACAAGATTGGAGGGGGACACTCACTCCCACTTGTACATTTAATAGAACAGGAAGTGGGAGGAAGCATGAAAGGAGACAGGAAAAGAATGGTCAGAAAGGAGTAGCTGGAGAAAAGAGAGTTGCAGTAATCCAAATGGGGAATATCTAAGCTAAACTTTGTCGTTCCAGGCTTTCTCTTATGCAGCCTATTGACTAGAAGACACACTCATTATTAATATTAGCTTTAATCCAAACATAATTTTAGGAAAGTAAATATGTTGCCAGGAGACCATTATCTGATGCATTAAGGCTCAAATAGAAATGAATGATGTTTGGAATAGTTTCTGCTTTATATCTATAGGATCATGGGATTTTGAGCCAAAAGGAATTGCAGAGAACATCTAGTACAAATCCCCAGTTTTCTGGGAATAAATCAGGCATAGAGAAGGGAAGTGAGTTGTCATACCAGAGGTAAATTGCAAAGGCTCAAATGAAAACCAGGCCTCTGACTCCAATCTAATGCTTTTGCTGCTATATATACGATAGCTTTAGAATATGGTCACCCATTCTCAGCATATGGGATGCAGAGGTTTAGAGTAAAGCAAAGGGCAGCCACTTCACTAAGCTGCCATTCTGTGTTCTGGTTTGTATGGAATTTAAAATGACTGAATTTGAAAATGACTAATCTCACAATTGGGTGGGCTCCTAGAGGCTGTCTTTTCCAAAGCAAAAAACAGCACACAAATCCCTCCCTACAATATCTCCAATAAGTGATCATCAGCTTCCACTTGAAACCTCATAGATAGAAAACTCATCACTTCCTAAAGCATCACACATTATTTTCAGAAATCTGTTATTGCAAGGAAGTTTTTCCTTATATTTAATTGAAATGTTGAGATTTCAGATCTCTGGAACTTCTACACATTGACCACAATTCTAGAAGGCAGCTAAACTATCATGTGCAATCTCAATCACTGGCTATGTGACTCTTGGCAAATCTCAGTTTCCTCATCTGTAAAATGATGAAATAGAATTTTGTTTCCCTATAAAGTTTCACTCATTAATCCTAACTCTGCCCCCTGAGACCAAGTAGAACATGTTTGTTCCCCAATATTTTCATTTAGATTAGAAATGAATAGAATTAGAAATTAGGAATGAATACCTATCATTTATACCGTGCTTTGTAGTTTGCAAGGTACTTTACATATGTAATTATCTCATTAGATCCTCAAAGCAGCCTGAATTAAGTGCCATTATTATCCTAATTTGATGAGGAAGCTAGTGACTTGCCTATGGTCACACAGCAGTATCTGAGGCAGGATTTGAACCAAGGTTCTGCTGACTTTTAAGTTTAGAGTTCTTCATTCTTCAAAGCATCTCCAGCCCTTCAAGTATTTGAAGACAACGATTTTTCCTTCCCCTCCCCTAACCACCCACCTCTGCTTGGCTTCTTCTGTTCCTTGAGCAACATGGGTATGGTGGGAGAAACACTGGATTTGCAGTCAAGTCACCTAAGTTTTTTGAGCCTGCCATTTTTTATGTGTGAAATTGATGCAGGCGTAGCCCCCTTTAAGATCCCTTGTACCTTTGATATTCCTTGTTTAATCTCCAACTTCCTTTGGGCTAGTTTCGGTTTTCACCCCCCCCATTCTAATGCTCTGAAATTCCTTTCTGGGGAGACACTGAGGAGATAACAACAGAGAATTCCTGTCTTATTTACAAAAACAGAGAATTCTTGTATTATTGACAAATATCTCCAGAACCTCTTGGATAACATCTCTGTGCAAACATTGTTTTGATGACTCTAGTTATGTATATAAAGAAGGTTAAAAAATGAAATCTTTGCATTTGGTGTATGCCAGCCAATGCCCGTCAACTGACGTCCCCTTGCAGGCAGTCTGGTCTTCCTGAAGGCCAAATGCCTGTCTATCCCTTTACTATCAATAAAGACTTTGTTTCCATACAGCATCAAGTAGCAAATTCATTTGCTACCGACCCCGCCCTTGATTACTTTGGGAAGGAGAAAAGGAACTGACCCATCTCAGTTTAAATCCTCAGTTTACTCCTCATCAAAATGATCAAAGGAGCATATCTCACAAGGTTATTGTACATGGGATGCCACATGTAGAGCTGTAGAACCTCGAAGCTCCATCCAAATCTCAGTTCTCCTTATAGCTTGGGTGTGGGCCCGACTCCCAGTCCTCTAGGCCCAGGCTGGCTTGTTCGAGTCACCCATAACCTCAATCATTGAAGGACCATTTCTTCAGTCAAAATGAAACCAGTTAAGAGACCTAGAAAGGCCCAAGTTTCCCCCTGCATCCAGAGCCATATCCAGTCCTGATTTCCATCTGGCCACTGGACCCAGAGGGCTCTGGAGGGGAAAGAGAGGCCAGTGTGCCCAGCCTCCCTCATTGAAATCCAATTCATTTGCATGTCATGGTATCACCTCCCGGGGTCATGGTCCTCTTGGAGAAGGAAGTACAACTCACTTTGCCATGGCCAGTGGGTTCCTCAGAGGAGCAGCCCCAAGCCTGTTACCCTACCCTCAGGATTATCCAGGCAACCTTGTGGGTGACTTCCTACCAATACCTGAGTTCATGAGCTCCACCACTGGATTTCTGATGAACAGCACTCATTTACTCTTCATCTAAGCAGTTACTGAAAATGCAAAGCAAACACATAATTTGCCCATAAACTCTCCCACTGGTGTATGTAGAGTCCATAGGGAGAATGGGTACACAGCTAAAATCCCAGACTAATAGAATAGCCTTGGAGGGAATGCACATAGCCATGTGTACTGTACTCATAACTCAGAAACTGTAGATTTTCATATCCTTTTCCTACCTTAGAGTTGTTCCTGTCCAGGAAAATTCTCAGATGAATGTGATCTTTGGGCCAGAAAATTCTCTCACTGCTGAGCTGAGCTGCTCTGGTCTGGTCTGGTCCACAATATGCTTGCCCAACACCTTTCTGGGCACAGCATCTCTGCCAAACAAGCTGATTGGCCCCTGGCTTCTCTGTTCTCTGAGCCTGACCTGTTCTCCAGCTCATCTGGACTGACTTCTTAATCTTAATACTCATCCCCGCCAGCTTTGGGCTTAGCCGCTACCTTCCTCCTTTTGGGAAAAGATAGTGAGATCTAGCTGATCACTGTGCTTCCTAAAGAGGGACCTAGAAGTGGCTGCAGGATTCAGTTCATTTCAGCAAACGCTTCTCAAATACCTACTATGTATAAGTCAAGGCCCTGGTCAGTTGTTGGGAAAAAAAATAGCTAAAAGCTTCTTGGGACTTGGTCTTAAGATGCTTAAGGTCTAATAAAGGAAAGAAGCAAGTACGCAAAAAATAAAACAAAGCACCTATTGTATAAGGGAAAGAATGATAAGTGGAAAAGAGCTATCTAGGCAAAGTGCCCTGAAAAATTTAAGAAGGGAGAGATCATTTTCACCTGGGAGGTAAAGGAAAGTTTCATGAAGAAAGAAGCACTAGCATCGAGTCTTCAACAAATGGAGGCGAAGGAGAATGGGGAAGAGCAGTGTCCATTTCAGGAATCATGGGATGGGAAGGAAATGGAAAATAACCCAACTTGGTGAAAACATAAGAGTAAATGAAGAAGAGTAGAATGAGATAAGGCCATACAGATGGATATAGATGGAGAGTGCCAGATTGTGGGAGGCCTCGGCAATCGGTAGGCAGTCAGTTGAGTAGGTATTTATTAAGTACCTACTATGTGCTGTGCTAAGGATGGGGATACAAAGAAAGGCAAAAGATCATTTCTGCTCTCAGGGAAGCAGAGTCTAATGGGGTAATAACATGCCAAAAAGTACATACAAACAAGATAGAGACAGGACAAATTGGAGATAATCAACTGATAAAAGCAGGTTTGGGAAAGGTTTCCTATTGAAGATGGGATTTGAGGTAATAGGAAACCACTCACAGGATATGAAGAAAGGCTTCATATGATGACAGTGATGACTAGAAAGATGACTTAGGTCTCCGTGGGAAGGATAGACTGGGGACAGAACAGTCCAGAAGCATGAAGACTAGTTAGGAGGCTGTCCTAATGGTTCAGGCAAGAAATAAGAGTCTGAACAAGAGTAGTGGCAATGGGGAGGTCTGAGCAAGTCAGTGAGAATACACGTTCTCTCTCGAGTCTTTCCCCCAAGTCGCAATGATGACAGGATAAGAGCTGACATTTGTGCAGACTCCCTTGGTCCTCACAGTTGGCACTCCAGTTATGAACATCTCCACTTTTTGGAAGCTAGTACATGTCGAAATCAGGCTTTGGGTCCAGTCTCTTGATTCCAAGTTCTGGGCTCCTCCCATTAGCAGCCATTGCCTCCCCAGCACTGTTATCTTTTCAGTAGAAGTGTAAGAGCTTTCCCAAGTCAAGGCCTGGACGTGAGGACTACCTGGCTCATATCTTGCTTAGGCCACTGACCCATACTTCCCCTCAGCTTCCCCTCCTGCAAAATGAAGGTAATACAAATGCCCCTTTGATGGGAGCATCATAAGCTTTAACTCATCTGCATTTATAGAGCAGTTGGGGTGAAAGGGAACCTGGAAATACAAGTCATTTCTCTTCCTCACAGGGAATAAAGAAAGAACTGAAAACACCCTTTGAACAATGTAATGTTGTGGGCAGAATGTTGCCTTTGAACTAACCCATAAAACAAGCTGGCTTCCTTTTATTTATTGCTTGCTGGTCTCAGTCTCTTTTTTAACCCAATAAAGACAGAAACATCACACAGTGATTATTTGTTAGTTTTATATGGCAGTTTTCAATCAAAGAACTTAAATCTCTTAATAAACTATAATTGTTTTTTTGTACAATACCCCATTATTATCCCCATTTGAGATTATAGAATGTCAGAACTGTAAGGGACCCTAGAAGACAGAAGAAAGAACCTTGAGTACAAACCTTGTCTCTTAGGAAAATCAAGACCCAAAGGAATTTGCCCAACATTAACTATTCAGATATATTTTCTTCCACTTGAAAAATCCTTACACTGACTTCCTCTTAACATTTTTTTTTCTTTTAAAAATTTTTAGAAACTATAGACTAAGAGAGCCAAATGACTGTTCCCTTATAGGGAACCGTTAGACGCAGACTTCTGGATTCCACACTTTTAAACTGAGAACATGGGAGAATTCTGCTAAGTGAGTATTTTGAATGTCAATCCAACCCAGAAGTACATTGTTTGGAGAGAATTTTATTAACTCTTACAGGCAATGAATAAAGTCATAAAATCTTAGAGTTGGAAGGCACCTTGGAAGTCATGGTGGTGATAGCTTCCATTGCCATAGGTCCTTAACAATCTTTGCAGGCAGTTAGTGGGATGGTGTACCAGATGAGAAGTCAGGAGACTTATTTAAATGCTGACTCCATTTTCTAATTATATATCTGCCAGTTAAGTACCAGTATGTCAGATTCCATTTACGATCTGTTGTCCAAGTCTAAGAGTGGAGAGCAAGACTTTTTAAGCACAATAACTGCAGCCTCGTTTTGTTTTTTGGTGTATATGGATAAAAGAGGTATGCTTAGTGATCCTTCAAATGAAGGTCTTAATAATAACAATCCATGGTATTGTTTCTAACTCTATGGTCATAGGTAAGTGTCACTTCTCTTCTCTAAGCCTCGGTTTTCTGATTTATAAAATGAAGATAACCTACAGCATTTTTTACATCATAGAGTGGTTGCAGAGAAATCATTTTCAGACTTTACCATGCTGTTATGGAGGTCATTATTACTTAGTTAGAAATCACTTTATGCATGCTATCTGTTCTCTCACAATATCCCTGCCTACATGAGCAGTTGTACACCATTTCAGAGCTCGTAGAGAGCTGGTAAAAATGGTTTCCTGATATGCCCAAAGGCAATGAGAAACATGGTATCAGGGGACTTTTGTGACCATGGAGAACCTAAGCCATGAAGAAAACCAAGGCTTTTGCAGACATCTGTTGCACATTGCCTCTCCCAAGCTCATCCCCATCGTCATCCCTCAAAAACCTCTCTCTTCACTGTTCTCTCAGCCCGCCTTCCCCTTCAGTTCTGGAAGCCGTCATCCTCTGAGATGGTTTTCCTGAAGACTCGGAGCCTTGTTTCCATGGCCCTCTCCTCCCTGCCTTCTGCTCTCATCAGGGAACTTCAGCGCCCTAACTCCCAGCCCCTCTCCTTGCTCAGGTCTCGTTACCCGCCCTCCCTTCTCAGAAATGGCCATGCTCCTTTTTTAATGGTCAGACTTCTGATCTTGGCATTACCAACAAAGTGCCACCTCCACGTCTGTGAACCCTGAAATTCCCTTACCTGACTATAGCCGGGTCTGATCCCTCCCCCTCCTTCTTGTGACTCCCAATGCTCCTCTTCATCCCCAGTTTCCCCCAAGCCTCCCCTGGCCACACTGCCCTCCCTTCTCCATCTCGACAGCTGGGTGAATCCACTGAGCTGGAGCCGGCACTTCCTTGCCCTGTCCTGTCGCCAGGCTGGCCAGGCTGGCCCTAGGCACCGATGACTTCCGCCATCTGCTGCCTTCACTGCCTCTGCTGGGCTGCTGAGTGAAGCTGGAGAAAACCAGCCGGGTTGTACCACAGTGTGTGAGCATGATCTCGCTTGGGACCTCACTGGGCAGGAGCCATCCTTTCAGGCCTTCCCAGTGATCCACTCTCCCGCTCTCCATCTCTCCTCCAGCCTCTCATGGCTCCCCCAGCCCAGCCCAGAGCTCTCCCTCACGCTTCACGCAACACAAGTGGAGCCGTTTTTGAGAAGCTCCTTCTGGCCTCCTCCCCATCTCCCACCACTCAGAAGTCGGCCACTGCTGACTCCTCTTCTCCCGGTCTCTCCTCCTTGCCAAGGCGAGCCTCTCCACCCGGTGACTCCCCCAGCTTGGAGCGGATGGCCCCCTCTCACCTCCACTCTCACCTTTAGTCTCCTCTTGTCCGCCGGCTGCAGACGGCCCCGCATCTCTCCCACAGTCCCACCGTCGGCCTCCTGGAGAAGGCCATCCACAGCAGCGCCAGACTTTATTTTCCCTCCTTTCCCCTTTAGTCTGGCCCTCATCACTGGGCTGCTCCTCCCCCGCTCTCCAGCCTTTGGTGCTGTGACCACAGCTTTCCTCTCCAGGTTTCCATGACCCTCTGTCCGGTTCCCCTGCTCCTGATCTTTGCTCAGGTTCTTTTCCTAGATCTGGGTGTTCTCCAAGGTTCTTTCCTGGGCTCTCTTCTCTTCCCTCTGTGCCATTTCTCTTAATGATCTTATTAGCTCCCAGATTCAGCTCATCTCTGTGCTAAAATTCTCTGCTGTACTTAACCTGCCCTTGCCTCTCCCTGACCTCCTTGCATTTCCAAGCGCTTTCCGGACATCTAGAACTGATCTTAAACTCACTGTGTCCAAAACCAAACTTACTGTCTCCCCCACCCCTTCCCCTCTTCCTAGTACCCCTGCTACTAATGAGAGCACCTCATCTTCCCAGTCCCCTCCCAAAAGCTCCATGTTATTTCAGCTCTTGACTAGCCTCCCGCCCCAACCCGATCTGCTGCCAGGGCCCCCGTCTCACCTTTGTAACATCCTTCACACGTGTCCTCCTCTTGTCTCTGGCACTGCCGCCACTGGTCTGGGTCACCCCCTGCTCCATAGACTCCAGTGGCTCCCTATCGCCTCAGGATTAAATATAAAGTCCTGTGTTCAGCGTTCAAAGCTCCTCACAACATGGTTGCTTTCTAATATAACATGGTCTCCTTCCACCTTTCTGTTCTTCATACATCTCATTCCCTCTCCTTGGGATTCAGACACCGATCTCCTTGCCATTCTTTATATATTACACTCCATCTCTTGGTCCTGACTTTACTGCCATTTTCCCATGGGAATTCTCTCCCTTCTCATCTCCACCTCCAGGCTTCTTTGGCTTCCTTAAAATCCCAGCTAAAACCCTCCTTCCCAAAAGAAATTTGCCCTCATTCCCTTAACAGCTATTGCCTTCCCTCTTGATTATCTTCATTTGAGCCTGTAGAGAGCTTGCTTGTGCAGGGTTCTTTGTAATTTTTCTCCCTGATTAGATTGTAAGCCCCTGTGGACAGAGAAGGTCTTTTGCCTTTCTTTGTTTCCTCAGCTTTTTGCACAGAGGCTGGCACAAAGTAGGTCTTTAATAAATATTAATTGACTGACTGACATAGAGAAGGATATTGTAATATAGGTTGAAAAGTGTGGTTTGCTTATAAAAAAGGAGACTAAAAGAGAGAGATTTCCCAGAAATTTCATGTCTTTATATCATGACTACTTTCTTCAAAAAGAGTTGGAAGGCTTTGATATGATGAGTACTAAACAACATTGCAAAACTACAGTTTACCATAGAGATCCTGACATACATGAATTGACTGGTTAGTGATGGAATCATTTCAAATCAACTGTTTACAGTTGGGCTGTCAACTTGTTAGAACAAAGATAAGAATCAACACCAAATTAGAAGAAAGGATAAAGATGAGAAGATATGGCAATTAAAACAGATCCAACCACTCATTTGCCCAATTCTTCTGGAAAACAATTTTAAATTATGCTTTAAAAGTGGCTAAAATATTCATGCCCTTTAACCCAGAGATCCCTCTGTTAGAATATGTCCCAAAGAGACCAAAAACAGAAACATCCTACATACATCAAAATATTCATTGTAGTACTTTTCACGTACCCAAGAACTGGCAGCGACTTTAAAATTTACAAAGTATTTTTATAAATATCATATCTCTTGATTTTCATAACAACCCTAGGAGGTAAGTGCTATTATTACTCCCATTTTTCAGATGAGGGAACTGAGGCAGACCAAGATTAAGTAACTTACTTAGGGTCACACACGTGGGATTTGATCTCATGATTTGCAGTCCCTGCAACATTAGTAAGTATTGTGCAAAGTTAGCTACTTTTAGTAGTAATAGTAGAAGTTGCATTCCTAACTCCAGGTTCAGCACCTTATTCATTGTGCTATGTAGAGTGGTTAAACAAGTTGTGGTCTGAGTATAATAGAATATTATTGTACTATTTAAAATGAGATGTTCAGAGTTCAGAGAAAACATGGGAACATTTGATCCAAAGTGAAGTAAGTAGAATCACAAAAACAACATATGCAACGATTACAAAAATATAAATGGAAAGAATAAAAGAATGAGTTGTTATCATGCACTTTTCTTCTTTGCAGAGATGGAAGACTATGAGTAGGAGATATTTTATATATTGTTGGTATGTTAGTTGGTTTGGATGAATGGTTCTTTTCTTTTTTATTACAAAAGATGAGTCTTGAGGAAGAAGGACAGGGAAAAGGAATGTATCTGGAAATGGAGATGATTTAAAAAACAAAAGATATAAATAAAAATAAGATAAAATATAAGGTAGAATATCTCCAACCTGACCTATTCAAATAAGCTATTGATGATAAAGATGGGAAATGATTAAAGAGAAGACATTGACCCAGATTATCATCATTTCCTATCCAAGTTAACAGTAATTATTAGCACAGTGAAGCATTTCTTTCCACACCAAATAAATAAATGTCAAAAACTGTTTTGACCAGAAAACACTTGTATTCATTGTCAAGCAAAGAGAGGCATGGCAGCCAAGGGTAACATCAGTTAGAGTATAACGTAATTCACAAAGTCTCATGGGGGAGGATGGTGAAAGATTCTAAGCAGTATTGCCTTTTAAAATAGTGAAGATTGATATAGAGAATACATTTGCAGAAAGTTTGGTGTGAAGTCCAGTTAAACTAGATAATCCCAAGAATTTTTGTAGATGATTCTAGAAGGACACTAAAGAGATAAAAAGTGAAAGAGCTTTGTCAGCATTTCCACAATAAACTTTCTTCACCAGTAACAGTGGAAACACCATATTTGGACTCTAAATTTCAGTTCCTGAAATGAAATCAATGTTCTAGGCAGATGGATTGGAGAGAAGACAAAAGAAACAAAGAAAACCATTATTTGACTAATAGGCTAGACCAGGCAAGAAGTGATAAGAGTGCGGGTGGAGAGAGAAAAACAGATGCAAAAGATCTTGATTTGACAGCATTGTTTTCCATTTTTGTTTTTGTATCCCCAGCACCTTCACATAGTAGTCACGATCATTGAGTGTTAGAGGGTGGATGTGGCTGGGGGAGGGAAGAGGAAGGAAAGACTCAAGAGTAACTCGGAGCTTCCTTCAACTAAAACCGGGGAGTTAGGAAGGACAGCGTCATTCTGAGAAAAAGATTACGGCCCTCCTCTCTTCTCTCATGTCCCAAATGGTACATCTAGTCCTAATCTTTCTCCCAAATCCTGCTCAGGTATCCCCAACTTCCTGTTTGATATCTCTTTTGTTGTATCTCAAAATCAACACATCCAAAATGGAAGCCCTCGTCTCCAGCAGCATTCAGTCATCACGTGGCAGAGCTGGGCTCAGTCTCACATCCAAGGCTCTGGTCAAGTGGCTCCTCTGGATCCGGCTTCTTTCCTTTTTTTCCTCTCCCTTCAAGCACTTGGCCAGGCCTGGGAGCCTGAGAGCAGCTAGGGAGGCTTCCCTAATTTACTGCCAGAACTAAGTGAAGCTCAGGACACCTTGGAATAAGTAGACTGGTAAAAGAGACCCTGAAAAAGGACGGGCTTATAGAGGGAGCTCCATTAATAAATGGCAGGTTTTTAGAAACAGTGCACTGGTGTAAAGTGTTCTGTTTTCTTGGTGATTTTCCCCAAAGGGTCAGCATCTCTGAGCTTGCTTAATTGTGCTCTCTGCATTAGTAATCTCAGCATCTTCCCAGCCAGCTGTGGCCAATTTTCTCTAGAATTATGGCAAAGGGAGGCCCAGGTTTCCTTCCCCTGCTCTGCCCTCTCCCACCCCAAAGCAGCAAGGTCTCTCCAATTCCATGGGCACTGTAGGGTCACCTCCGCAGAGCGCCACCAGCTCATTCCATCGCTCTCGTAGTTTTAGGAGTATCTTGAAGGACAAGGATTCTTCTAAAGTGATCAGCGTGAGTTCCCATTCCGGTATGTTCCCTTAGTACAAATTACCAGCGCTTATTGCCCCGAGATCAAACAATCTACCTTCTCTGTAGGGGTGATAAGCGATTCACATTAATTAGCTCTCGCAAAGGGATATTTACTGAGAAGATGGAACCAGAAGTCTGGCCATCCCTCTTCTCCCCTCCAATCAATAATTAATCACTAAGTGTCTACAATATGCCAGCCACTGCACTAAACACTGTGTACACCAAAAGGAAAAAAGAAGTCCCTGCCCCTTCCGGAGCTTGCAGTTTAGTGAGGGAGACAACATGTAAATTAATATGTACAAAGCAAGTTAGATCCAAAATAGATGGGAAACGGAGCTAAGAGAAGCTGGGATTCTTGTGAGAACTCAGCAGCAGCCAGGAAGGTCAGGAGAGGCTGCAGCAGCGGCAGAAGTGCCCACGCTGAGGGAGGGGAGTCCGGCCCAGCCGGGAGGCCGCCGAATCAGTACGGGTTGGGGAGCAAGGCTGGGAAGGTGGGCGGGGCGGGGCTAGGAAGGCTTAGAATGTCAAGCAAATATTTTGTATTTGTGCCTGGAGGCAATAGGGAGCCTCGGCGGCTCCCGGAGGAGAGGTGACTTGGTCTGGTTTAGGAATGTGGCTGAAGGAGAACGGGAGACCGCCCCAGACGGGCCTAACGTGGTCCCGGTGGGAGGGAGCAGGGTCCGCCTGCAGCGTGGGCAGGACAGGCCCGAAGGGTGGGATGAGCTCACCCAGGCGGACGTTAGAGAGGGAGAAGAAAGGAGTCCGGGGAAAGGGGGCATCGCCCCCTCCTTCCATCGCGGAACTGGCCTCGGGAGCGGCGCCGCCCAGCCCGGGGGTCTCAACCGGCCCCTCGCGGCCTTTCGGAGCTCACGGGGCCCTCCCTCCCCCCCAAGATCGGAGAGCGCTACAGAGGGGACGGAAGCAGCCGAGACGCTCTGCAGCCTTGCTTCCCCTCTCCCCCCTCCCGCCTCCTCGCGGCCCAGAAAGAGCCGCGGGGGGGCCACGAGCACCTTTGTAGACAGGTTAGGCTCCAGCTCTGCGGCCACCCATAGCGTGCGTGGAGTGTCTTGCGTGCTTACAGATACGGGGGTGAGCTGTGTGTACACGCGCGGGGGTGTCAGGGGAATCCACGCGTGCCCACGGGACGTGCCCGTGCCCACGGATATACACGTGTGAAATGCAAGGCTGCAGGGGTGCCTGCTCCCTCCTGCACGTGCACGCTCACCCACGCTCATCTCCCACGCCCGGGGAAGCGGCGCAGTTTAGATGGAATCACAGTCCGGACAGCCTTGAAGCAACATGCGGAATTCAAGACGCACTTCTAAAAAAGTGATTTGTGATTTCACTTTAATCCCATTCTTGGTTGTATTTTGTATACGGAATTGTGGGGTTTGGGTGTGGGTTCAAAATCTTTTTTTCTGTTTTTGGTTAAAATTGGACTAGATGCTTTTTTTATCCGTTCTGGCTTTAGCTCTGTGGCCCTAAGTTCTTTTCGGTTTCTGAGCCTCTTCCATTCTATGGGGAGACGGCAGAGGCCGGGGGAGGGTTGGCCCGGTCGGCTCCCGGGTCCCTTCCTTGTCCTTTGTACGAAGACGGCCGCCCGGCTTCCCCAACCCGCCAGTAGGGGGCGTGCGTCCCGAGGCGGTCGTAGCACAGCCTACCGGGAGAAACATGATTCCCTCGTCCGGGCAAAGCGGCTCCCCACCCCCCCAGCCTCCCCCATCCCACCCCTCCCCCGTCGCAGCTGCCTCCACAAACCTGGTGGCCCAGCCCAGCAGCTGCCACCCGCGGGGGATCTGGGGCGGAGCCCGCCCACCTCCCAGGTAAGCTGAGAAAATCCTGTTTGGGGAGTTCCGCCCTCTGTGACCCTTGGGGAGCGTTAGCCAGCTCGTGCGCAGTCCGGGGCCAGGGGGCCCGCCGCGATCGAGCGGAGAAAGGCCTTGTCCCCCACCCCGGAAGTGTATGAGGGGCTTCGCAGATGTGCCCCAGGCTGGGAGGGGCCCGGGGCCCGAGAGCGAGCCCGGCTTGCTGCGGAGCAGAGAGGCCCCTGGAGACCGCCGGCCCCGTGCCCGGGCCTGACCTACTTCCCACAGAATGTGGCCCGCTTGCGCCTCAGCTCCCAGGGAGCGGCTCGGGCCGGAGGCAGCGGCCCCGGGCGGGCTCTGGGAGTCAGTGTGAGTGAGAAGCTTGGCCCAAGGGTCTCCCAGAGCTCTTAGTCCCGGAGTCCGACGCGGGGCCTTGGCTTCCTTGGGAACACCTAAAGGGATGTCGCCGGAGAGGGAGGTGTATCGGCGGGTGGCCGACGGGTGCTGTCCGCAAAAAGCGTGACTGTGGGCAGATATTAGGGAGGTATCCAGTGAACGCTTGTGGGATCCGGCCCCGCCCCCCGAAGTCCAGCGTCTTTGTCCACAAATTGTAGGCAAATCCAAGGAAAACCGCTTTTTTTTGGGACAAATGGAAAGTTCTGGGCTGAAGTTAAAAAAAAAAAAAAAGCACAGGGAGGGGAGGGGGAGGGACGGAGGAGCTGGTTGAGATCTTGGGGGAGGGTGTCTGATAGAAGCCCTCCGAACCTTCTGATAAGCATTTACAGCCTTTGGAACTAGCCCCTTCCCAACCCCCACGGGCCACAGGGCTGTGACTTCCCAGGGCGGTGCGTCCCTGTCTGACAAAGGTCACCAACCGGTAGAGTACTCTGGGGTCTGGGGGAAGCAAATGGTAAATTCCCCCCATTCCCCGTGACAGGATCCATTACACCTGCCCTCCTCACAAGTCCGCGCCCCGACCCCGGGGCCACGTGCTCCCCCAGCTTGAGCTGCCTGTCGGGGTCTGGTCTCTTCTAGCGCCAACACGCCGAGTTCTGAAGCCCCTTCTGGCCTGGCTGTTTTATGAGTAGGATCCGCAAGGATGTAAATAATGACCAGAGCTTCCTGTGCCGGGGCCTCGCGGGGCCCTGGAAACTTTAGTGTAAACGCATAGAAATGGGAAGGGGGGAGACCAGCGCCCCCCCCCCCACATCAGGGCTGTCACTATCGCCACCCCCGAGCGGAGAAGCTTTGGGCCTGCCTCAGTGCCACAGGCGCGCCGCCTTCGGGACCTACGCTCCGCTCTCAGCCGCCTCCAGGAGGGACCCCTTTTGTATATTTATTAAATACTATGATTTGTTCTGACAGCCTCTAGTACCAGACCCCCCTCCGTATTTTCTGAGCGAACCTAGGGCTCGTCTCCTCCGTGATGGGGGGGGCCATCCCCGCCCACCAGGTTCTTTCTCTTGCGGATGCCTGGGACTACATGGGCCTCTAAACCACACACGCTGCCCTGAGCGGTTAGATATTCCGCCCGTTTGTCTTGTTTCCTTGGTAAGTGGGAGCCACAGTGCAGAATTCTCTTCATCCTTTATATCCCTTAGCGTATCCCATCCATTCTTCAACAATGCTTCTAGATGAATTTTAAAAAACAGCAGATTTGCTCTTTTCCCCCAAATTCTGCAGTAGCTCCCTATTGGCTGCTAAGTCAGGCCCCCAGTCCTCTGCCCGGGACTCAGGCTCTCCACCACCGAGGGCCTTGTTCCCCAGCCTCGGTCCATGGAACTCCCACGGAGGCCGCTAGGTGGCGCGGTGGGGTTGGGAAGCCCTGAGCCAGTCACCTAATATCTCTGCCTCAGTTTTCCTCACTTGTAAAATGGGGATAATGATGGTTCCTGCCTCACCGGGAGCGGGCGCTCACCAGCACAGTGCCTGTCACTTAGAAGGTGCCAACGAAGGTTTGGCCCTTCCCTTCGCCCCCAACCGAGCTGGATGACTCCCCGACCAGCACGAGCGGCCGCAGCCGGCTCGTGGGCCATCTCGCCCCCTCCCCGCCCCCCCCCCCCAGTTCTCAGCTCCACGCACGAGTGCGGGGCCGGGCGTAAGTGTGCCGCCATGCTGGGAGCCCCGGGGGCCCGGCCGCATTTACAGACAAATCCGTGTTTAGTGTCAGTTGGTGAAATGACCTTCTGGAGAATTGGGGGTACGGGGAGTGCTGTAGTTTCCCCTGCGCCCGCGCCAGTGAGCCGGGAGGGAGAAGACCAGCCGGAACGAGGCACCACAGAAAGGGGCGAGAACAGACCGAGGGCTTCCCACCTAATTTTGCTTTATTTTCCTCTGGTGGCCGGGGGAGATCCCGGCCCAGCCCGTCTCTGCCGGCTCCTGAACCCCGGCCCAGCCCGTCTCTGCCGGCTCCTGAACCCCGGCCCAGCCCGTCTCTGCCGGCTCCTGAACCCCGGCCCAGCCCGTCTCTGCCGGCTCCTGAACCTGACCTCTAGTGGTGAGAGGGAATGCTGGTGCGCGCTCAGAACTGCGGGCCCGGGGCCCAGGAAATCACCGCTCGGGGGCGGGGCCGCTGGGGATGCCCACAGAGACTCCCCCCTCCCCTCCCGCCGGGGTGTGGAGTAACGAAGCCCCTCGTGTGCGAGGGGGAGCAGACGCGACGGCTCAGAGAGCGGGGAGTGGCTGCTTCATGGGGAACCATGGGAGCTCTTCCCAGCTTGGGGGACTCTGAACACGCGCCAGGCATTTGGGAGGCAGTGTCCCAAGCAACACAAAGGCAGAAACAAAAGGCTCCGCCTCAAGGGAATGAATGTTTTTAAGGGAAAACTCCATAATGGACAAATATAGGCCAGGTTTGGGGTGAACACCAACTCTTTCTGAAGGCAGAGGATCCGTGCCTGAGGGCGCAGCCGGGGGCTCATTTCTCCCGGAATGGGGAAGTCCTGCCTCCTGGGTGACCCTCAGCTCGGTTCCTTATGAAGATACCTCACAGAGCTGGTGTTGGGGCCCGGGAGGGGCTGGCCAAGATGGCAGTGGGGGGAGGGGGCAGCTGCAGCCTCAGGAATGGCCCCCTCTGAAGCCACGGGCGAGGTCCAGGCTCGGGAGCTCTAGCTGGCGGGGGACACCTCCAGGGACGCAATTCAGGCCCGAGGAGTATAGCTGATCCAGCCGCTTGCTGATGGCCAGTCTCCTTCCTCCAGTGGCAGGCCTCCGTAATCCCCGAGAACGGAATCAGGAATTCCTCACTCGTGGGAAAACTCTGCGCCTCCTCCTGCTTATTAAAGGGATTCCGCATGAGACTGGCGGCTCCGGGAGTCAGGAAGGGATGTGGCCTTGAGCAGAGCTGGGAAGGAGCTCGGAGCGCCCAGAGGGGGAGAGGAGAGGACCCAGGCGCGGTTGGAGGGGCATGTCAGGGAGCTAGGGCTAGGCTGGCTGGCGTGGGCCGCAGAGTGCTAGAGGAAGAGAACCACGGAACCCGTCTGGAAGATTGCAGCCAGGTTATAAGGGGGTGCGGAGGCTAGACAGGATCTGTCTGAGCGGCAGGAGGGGGCGGGGCATTGAAGCTACTTTGTTGTTGTATACTTGTCATTCTTAATTACACATAAACAATATTAAGGTTCATTTTTTAAAAATTTTCAGTTGTGTATTCTCAGCCTCCATCCTTCCCTCTAATCCCTTCTTAAGAAGGCAAGCCATCTAATGCAGATTATACATATTTGATCATATAAAATGCTGTAAGAGAAGATAAAGATTGGAAAAAACAAGGATAATTAGGAAAGTAAAAATAGTATACTTCAGTCTGCACTGAGACCCCCTCAATCGTTTCTCTGGAGATGGGCGGCACTTTTCATTATGCGTCCTCCGAAGTTGTCACAGATCCTTGTGTTGCTGAGAATAACTAAGTCATTTACAGCTGCTCACTATGATGAGAACTAGGTAAGGAGTAAATGAAATTAGGGTTTAATTGAGGTCTAGTGGCAGGTTCCGGGTACAGGAAGTCAAATAGAGCTCCCCTGCAAAACTTTGTGGGGGTTGGGAAACCTGAGCAGATCATTAGAATGGGAGCTGGGATAGCCCTGGATATGTCCCACTGAAATTCATGGGCGCTGGGAATTGGAAAGGAACCCACATCGCCTGTGCAGTGTTTCTGTTACTGTCTATGGTGTTCCCTTTGCATCCGTTCATCTAAGTCTTCCCGGTCTCCATCCTGCCCATCTTTTCCTTCAGACAGGAGTCTTCCTCCACACCCCGGTACTTCCCAGCTGATGGACCCTGAAGCTTCTTGAACAGGATGTGACGAGGCTAGAGCTGCAGTTTTGCCACATTCCTTTGGCCGCTGTGTAGAGAAAGGACCCGAGAGGGGAGAGACGGGGTTCAGAGACATCAGTGAGGAGTGACAGGGAAGAGGGAGGGCACGAAGAGTGGGGGGAGGGGAGAGAATAGAGCTAGGTAAGGTTTCCTGGTCCTGGGGATGAAGGAGCAGAGCAGACGTTAACGATCCTCCTTCGGTGTCATTTCTGCCGACAAAATCCTGTCTGTCGGTGATGGAGAATCGTCTGAGAGCGTCAGCACTTTGGTGGTGATCTTCTCCAGGTCCGCAGTGGCTGTTAGCTTGCCTCTCCATAGAGCTTGCTTCCTGGGACGGTGGCCGTGGGGGCTGAGCTGGAAGCAGGGCCCATTGCTTGGGCAGTGCTACCCAGGGCTCCTGTCAGTGATGGTGGGGGGTGCTGAATGCGGTGGCGGGGAGCCCCTTCTCCTCAGCCTGAGGGGTGATGGCAGCACTAGTATCCCTTGGAGTAGCATGTGGTATATCTTTAATAAGCATGAGGAGGCAACAAGTTTTCCCACAAGTGAGAAATTCCTGAGTCAATTTGAGGGGATTACGGAGGCCTAACCACTGGAGGAAGAAAACTGGCTCCCACAAGCGTCTGGATCAGTTCTACTCATTGAGCCTAAATAACAACGTCCCTGGAGGGAACGGGGCATCCCTGGCCAGCCCCGGGGCTCAGAGGCAGAGCTCCTCCTTTGGTGGGAGCGCCCACATGCCCTGGCCACACCTGTGGCCTCAGAGAGTCGTAGCAGATGGTACCAGAAAATGACCCAGAACCAGCCTCCTTTCTCTCCCTCAGGGTACCTTGCCTGCTTCGATAAGTCATTGTTGGATTTTTGGGGTGAGGGATCATGATGTGTCCCAGTTACAAACTTTGACATAGGGAGTTTAGGGGAAAAACAGGTTTTTTGGGGAAAGATAATAAAAACTCTGCTTTGAACCTGTGGGGTTTAAGATGCCTCACACTTTGAGGTGGGACTGCATGGTAGGAGCAATATTTACTCCACACACAGGATTAGGATGATTTTTCCCTAAAAGCAGTGAAATCCAACTTGAGATTTAGTTGGTCCAGAGGATTATTTTACAGTTAAGAAAACTGAGGCTATGCTCATTAGCAGAACAAAAACCTTTATATTTTTAGGTGGAATAAAGGCCTTTTGTATTCTACTAAAAAAAAAAAAAAAGAAAAAAAACTGAGGCTGAGCAAGGTGATGTGATTCACTCAGGGTCCCACAGCTTGTAAGGATGGTCTACAAGCATCTCATCCAATTCCAGTCCCAAGCCAGAACCCCCAGACTGTCCTGTGCCAGGGCTGGCTCAGAATAGACCTCCAACAAACAGGGCAGGAGAGAGATGAGAACTGGATGGGATTTGAGGGTCACACATGGCAACTGATGAGATCTCTGAGGCAGAGGGAAGAAAAAAAGGGAATAGCAGTAAGAAGTACTTGAGAGTAAAATATAATGGTTCTGTTCAGGATCTGAGGTGTCTGTAAAACATTCAGATATACAAAAGGCAGTGCAAGACACAATCAGGAGAGAAATGGGCCTGATTGTGCTTATTAGTCCTAGGAAGGAGATAATAACTGAATCTAAGATTTCCAAAAGAGAGTTTAGTGAAAGAAGAGGGATCCAGACAGCCTTGTAAGGGGCCCATGGGTGATGATCCAGTGAGAAAGTTTGAGTAGGGGTGGTCAGACTCATAGATAGAGTAAGATTATGGAAACTCTGAGAGGGAGTTTCTGTCCAAGAGGGAGGGCAGAAAGTCCTTCAGAGAGGTCAGAAAACTCTTGGGATTTAGAGATTGAGATCATTGCCAATCTTGAAAAGATTGGTTAAAATGAATGAACAATATAAAGAACTAAATAAGGATAAAGCACTTACACTCTGATTTGGGGAGATAATATACTAGCCCTCTGAACCATATCATCAATGGGTTAGAATCCAATTACACAAGGCCTAAGAATGGTTCTTTTATGTCTTGATGATCTTAAGAGAAGAATGGAAAGAAATAGGTAGAATATACTGAGTAGGAGTGGAAAGAAGAGAAAAGGAGGTTACAGTGGAAATTATATCACACAGAGTGTACAGGCTGACAACTGTACAAATGAGGAAAAGGTCTCTAGCAAAAGAAACTCTTAGGATATATAAAAATATTTTGTAGCTCTTCTTGAGATATCAAAGATTGGAAATCTGAGGGGGACCCATCATTTGTAGAACAGATTATTAAAAAGTTGCTGTAGACGAAAGTGATTAAAAGACTACTTTACTATAAGAAATTATGGTATGGTTTCAAAGAAACCTGGGAAGACCTTTATGAATTGATGCAAGGTGAAGTGAACAGAATGGCAACAATATGGTAAAAGCATATTTTGCATTAAAAGCAAACAGCTTGGAAAGAATTAAGAACTCTGATCAATTTAATGATCAGCTACATTTCCAGAGGACTAATGGTGAAACAAAATAACCCACCTCCTGATGGAGAGGCAAAGAACTGAGGCATTTTATTTATTTATTTTTTTTGGGGTACTTGACCCATGCAGAAATTTGTTTTGATTGACGACACATGTTTGTAATGGATTATGTTTTACTTTTGTTCTCAATTGTAGTGGACAAGGGAGTTGGCATAAGAGGATAAGAAGACTTTTTTTTTTTTTTTTTTTTTTTGCTGATTGGAATAAAACATTTATTTTAAATATTTATAAGATTTATAAAGATACCAGGCAAATACTCTTAAAATGTACTATAATGGAGTATGGACTGAATCTGGAGAGTTGTCATGTCCCCTCACCGTTCTCCCTTCCCATCAAAAAAAAACCAAAACAGTTTCAATAGGTAGTGAGTAGGGGTATGAATGATAAGGGATAAGAAGTAATTGGAAGGTTGGAAAGTGGAAGCAAAGAATCTAGACAGCTTTTTTCAGTTTAACTATGAACTGGAAGGGACAGCAGAGGCAAGTGATTTTTTAAGGTTGGGAGCAATTTGGAAATGTTTGCAGGAAGCATAGAAGGAATTTGGGGATGGCACTGAGTCTTTAATGAGGACTTCTAGGAGAGAAGGCCCCTCACCACCTCCTCAGTTGCCTCTCTATCCTTAGTTTTCTTATGGGAAATCTAAAGCTGCTTCCCTCTGTCCTTTTCACTTTTGGTCCTAGTTGTGTCCTCTGGGGCCAAGCAGAAAAAACTTACTCCCTCTTCCCGGAGGCAGGCCTTTAGATAGTGTCTGAGGTGTCTGTAAAACATTCAGATGTCCAAGAGGCAGTGCAAGACACTAAATCAGGAAGGAAACAGGCCTGAATGTGCTTCTTTGGGAGTACTAGGAAGGAGATAATAATTAAACCTGAGATTTCCAAAAGAGAGTTTAGTGAAAGAAGAGGGATCCAGACAGTCTTGTGAGGGGTCCGTGGGTGATGATCCAGTAAGGAAGTCTGCTTAGGGGTGGTCAGACTCATAGGATATAGTAAGGTTATGGAAACTGAGAGGGAGTTTCTGTCTGTGCCAAGTCCACTGGGACTTCCCTTACTCAGGCTAAACATCTATCTCTGCTTCCTTCAACTGATTGCTCAGAATCAAACACCATACTTGGGTTGGAGGCCAGAATCAAACTCTAAAACAAAGACCTTCCCAGCCCTCCAGCTTTCAACACTGGCAGTCCCTGACTTCTAAGGCAGCACTGATTGATTTTTGGCCATCTTATCCCACTCTTGATTGATTGAGTTCCACTCAGAACTCCAGCTTTAAGATGAACTGCTTTCTAACCTTGCCTTTCTTCTCAGATTTAATACAAGTGTAGCCCATCCCATTCCACCCTGGAGTTCCCACATGTTACTAGGTTCAGTGTGGATTATTTTGGAAATTGTTGTCGTTTGGTTGTTTAAGTTGTGTCCAACTTTTCACGACCTCATTTGGAATTTTCTTGGCAGAGATACTGGATTGGTTTTCTTTCCTAGCTCATTTTACAGACAAGGAAACTGAGGAATGTAGGGTTACAGGAGTTGCCCACACAGCTGGTGACTGAGGCCCACTGAAGCTGTCTTCCTGCTTCTGGGCCCACTGCTTCATCCAGCTGCCCACTATAGCTATAAGTGTACCTACTTGTGTTAAGTGACTCAAACCCTCCTCCCATTCTGAAGACCTCAATCAGCATTGTACAAATGAAAAACCAGGCAAGATACCTAGTTGGAGCAGTATAAACATGTCACTGGAGCAGAAAAGAAATTAAAGAAATGCTGGTCATTAATTTTTTGTTGGCTCATATAAACCTTTTTATTTTGTTTTTTAACCATCACTACCCCAGTGTGAATGGAAAAACAAACGATAAGGAGCCATTGATAAGAAGGGCAAGCTTCCCATTCTCACCACATGTGCATGTCTCCAGGCAGCAAGCCCAGCAGTGACTTGGGTTCCAGAGACAGGGACCAAAGCCACAGAGAAAGAACTGCTTGAAACAGAGCCGAATGACCCTGGCCCCCCTCCCTTGGAGCAGCTCCTGCTCAGCCTGAAGCTGGAGTAGCCACTCCTCGGGAGCTCATTCCCACACCTCTTCCCTAGTACAACTTAAAGGGGAGTTTCTCCTTGTCCAGGTTTCCTCCTGCCAGTGGTAAGTGCAATATAATGGCTTGTTTCTTAGAACCCCTCTCCCGGAAGTTTCACTGGCAGGTATTCCTTAATTCTGGCTTTTCTTAGTTCATAACAAAAAAAAATTGAGGCCTGTAATATTCTCTGCTGTTATTCCTTCTTATTCTCTCTTGTCACTATGACAGCTTCCTCCCGCCACCAACTTCAGTGTCCCCCGAGAATGTTCTTCTTGTTGGGAGGCGTGTATTTGTTGCTTGGCACATGGGAAGTGGGTGACCCCCCCCAAACCCAGAAAAACAAAAAGCAAAAAATAACAGGAAAAGTCAGACAGACGGACATTGGTGTGGCCTATGGGAGCTGATGATGATAGTAGTAGTAGTAATAAGAATAATTGATGGATACTAGCACTTTTATGATTTATAAAATTATTTACACCTATTATAATCTTATACTATTATATGCTGGAGGGTATACATGAGGCTTTGAATCATAGAATGTATAATATCAGAACTTGCCCTTAGAACAAAGAATGTCAGAGCTGGAAGAGCCCTTAGAACACAGGAGGTCAGAGCTGGGAGAATCCTTAGAGACTACCTTGGCCAAACCTCTCATTGAACAAAGAGAAACTTGGGCCCATAGAGGAGCAATGACTTGCCTGCTTTCCTGTTCCCCAGCTTGTGTCCTTCTTTTTCCTCCCATTGTTTCTCTAAACGGGACATGTAAGAATGGTGAAGCTCTAAGGAGGAATAATAGTAAGACCCTCTTGTAATTGTCTCCCCTCACTTTGGAAATCTCTCTTCCACATACTGGTTACTCAGAAAGCTTGCATGTGTTGTTTTCCCCACAATTACTTGTACATGCTTGCTTTGTTTCTTTATATGCACATTCTATATACATCTTGGGAATGTAATCTCTCTCTCTCTGTCTCTCTCTGTCTCTCTGTCTCTGTCTCTCTCTCTCTCTCTCTCTCTCTCTCTCTCTCTCTCTCTCTCTCTGTCTCTCTCTCTTTCTCTCTCTCTGTCTCTGTCTCTCTCTGTCTGTCTCTCTCTCTCTGTCTCTCTCTGTCTCTCTCTCTCTCTCTGTCTCTCTCTCTCTCTCTGTCTCTCTCTCTCTCTCTCTCTCTCTCTCTCAAGTTTCTAACTAAGTGCTTGATTAAGCTTCCTCCCTTTTATTTCCCTTCTATGATTGAATTTTTTTGCTAGTGTTGATGAGGAAATGTGTTCCTTTCAGCAAATGTTTTTGGGCATACTCATTAGGTGAAAAGCACTATTCTGGATAGTATAGATTTAGAGACAGTGATTATAGTCTACTTTAAATGATAAGACATATCTGGTAAGTGGCATTTGAGGAGACCTCAAAGCACAGGTAGGATTTTGGCAAGTACAGATGAGATGGGAAGGAAGAGATATGAGGATTATATAAAAATCAAGGGTTTTTGCATAGACAAAATAAATGCAGCTAAAATTAAAAGGGAAGTGGCAAATTTCTCTCTATCTAAGAGTATAATGTCCTGTATACATATATTGTATTTAACTTATACTTTAACATATTCAACCTGGTACCTGGGGGAGGGGATGGGGGAAAAGAGGGAAAAAATTGGAACAAAAGGTTTTGCAATTGTCAATGCTGAAAAATTAACCATGCATATATTTTGTAAATAAAAAGCTATAATTAAAAAAGAGTATAATGTCCAATATTTATAGGCTGATTCAAAATATAAGAATTAAAGCATTTCCCAAATAGAAAAATAGTAAAAGGATATGAATAGTTATCAATAGCCATGTGAAAAAATGCTCCAAATTACCAATAATTAAAGAAATACATATAAAAGAAAATCTAGGGTTCTACCTTGTTATTGTGCTGTGAGACAGAAAGGAGATGGTTTTGGAGAAACCTAGAAAGATATTAACAGAGCAAAATGAGCAGATCCAGAAGAACAATCCACAGAGTAATAGGTTTTTTTTTTTTTTTTTTTTTTTTTTTTTCCTTTTCCCTGGGGCTGGGGTTAAGTGACTTGCCCAGGGTCATACAGCTAGAAAGTGTCTGAGACCAGATTTGAACTCGGGTCCTCCTGAATTTAGGGCTGGTGCTCTATCCACTGCGCCCCCTAGCTGCCCTACTCCACACAGTAAAAACATTGTAAAGACAAAATACTTTGAAAGGCTTAAGAACTCTGATCAATATGATTACCACCCATGATTATTATTTATTTCACAATATGAAAGTGATGCAATTAGTGGCAGTGCAGAGAGTTGTAGAAATCACTTTTTGGTTGAAGGTGCAGGTCCAATGTGAAAGAATCCATGAACCCAAAATATTAGTGGCAAAAAAGGAAGTTTTATTGGCCCTGAGAAGTTAGTTTTGCTAGAAAGACTGACTTCATCAGTGGCAAAATCCTGGCAGAGAAATAAAAAGGGTTATCACTGAGAAGAAAATGTCTTCACAGCAGGCAAGAGTCCTGGTAGGCAGCTCTGCCCCATTCTGGGCTTTTGTAGAGATAAGAGTTTAGAATTAGCCTTTATTGAGGATTAAGCTCCCAGTTAAAAAGAAAGCCAATGCCCCCAGGCCTAGACACTGATCTTAGAGTTTCAGCCACTCAAAATTAGGCCCAGATCTCCAATTGAATGAAAATCATTTTGAAGACTTCCTGAATGGGGCTCTAGTCTATCCAAAAGATCAATGATGGGGCATGCCTTAGAAAGGCCCAGTCTGGAAAATATGCCTTCTCCTAGACTCTTTGGAGTCTGGAGACCCTGAATCAAAGAGGACATAATTTCAGAGTGATTATTTTACAGATTAAAGGGGACACAGTTTCACCCCCATCAAAGATCCTTTTCTTCCACAACCTCCTCCCCATCCTTTTCCCCCTTAAAATGTACTGTCAACTACAGAGAAGGAAACATTCCTCTGCCACCATTAAGCTATGGATTATTAAACAATATGCTTCTTAAATATGTTGCATAAATTTTCTTAGGAATGAAAGAGAAAAGCTTCACAGTTCAGTGGTAAGAAATTCTTTGAAAGAAAAGAGCAAAAATGAAATTTGAAGACTTCTGCCTTTATTCAGGCTCAGCATTTCTTAAATTATCACTCCTTGGCCTGATTTCCAAGTCAGTTGTTTTGGATAATTAATCAATTTTTGGCTTTCATCCTAATATTTTTATTTTGTTTCTTATTTTCTTTTTCTTTTATTTCTTCTTGTCTCAGAGAGTCATTAAGTTCTATTTGAGCCCTTCTAATTTTCTAATTTGGTACAATTCAAGAATTCTAATTCAAAGATAATTCTAATTTTGGTATATTCTAATTCTTTGAGGAGTCTGCTACTTGGGTAAGATTTTCTCCCTTATGGTTCCAAGTAATTTATTCACCTTTCAATTCTTTCCTGCACAGTTATATTTCATTTATCATTTACTTTTTTTTATTAATGCTTTTTATTTTCAAAACATATATATGAATAATTTTTCAACATTGACCCTTACAAAACCTTAAATTTTCTTCTCCTTTTCTCCACCCTCTCCCCTAGATGACAGGTAATGCAATATATGTTAAACATGTTAAAAAAAAATATATATATCATTTACTTTTTTGAAATCTCTCACGTCATTTCTTTTAGATACTCTTGTAGCCCTTGTGGTCAAGACATTTTTCCCCCCTTTGAGACCATATTTGTAGTTGTGGATTTACTCTTTGGATGGACTAACTTCATGGATATCCCTTGACTCAAAATTCCTTAATAGCGTTTGGTGTTTTTCCAGCTTAGCCCTGACTCTAGCCTCAGTCTGGGGTCATCCAAACTCTTGAATGGAATTGTGGGGCCTTATTTGATCCTGACCTGTTTCCTGATCTCCTCACTGGTCTATGTCTCCCTTTGTATAGGTTTTCAGATTTCTAGCAGGGTTTCCTTCTATGCTCCCAAGCAGAGCTCTACAGAACTTCTGGCCCCTTGAAGCATCCCATCTTCTGGTCTGAGCTCCCGTCCTCTTAGAGGCTTCCTCAAGTAGGGCCCCTGGGAGGTCCCTATCAGGGCATGGCTATAGGCTTCTTGCCTGGTCCCCAGAGTTCAGGCTAGCTTCTACAATGGAACCCTTTTCCAATCCCCATGACTTCCGGACTTCCTTACAGTGCAACCCTGAGCCGAATGGAGGAACTTTGGATTTCATGATGGTTATTTGATCTGGTGCCCTATTTAGATCATTGTTGGTACATGTGAGAATGCCAGGAGTCTCTGCAGCCTTCCATGCAGCCGTGTTCACTGGAAGACCTAGGCCCCTTGTGCCCTTTCTGACTCTGGGTCAGTATTGACAGACCCATTCACTGCACAGGCATGCTTCTTCTGGTATTTTGGTTTTCCAAAATTAGAAGTCTGTAGTATCAGAGGAAGAATGTTTATACTAAAAAGACAAGCTTTTATGGTATTAAAGAGAGACTATTCAAAGTGTTCTGATATTTCCCTGCTGTTGCCCAAGTTTCTCTCTATTGGTACAAAGCACTGGAAATATAAAGAGAAAAAAATCAAAATGTCATCTACCTTCAAAGAGGTTCCATTCTACCCAAGGATATAACATGTCCACAAATAAGTATGAACAAGTTTGTCTTAGAAGGGAGATCTCTAACAACCAGAGGAGTTAGGAAAGGCTTCCAGAAGCAGGGGATTGCCAGGTGGAACCTTAAAGAAATTAGGTTTCTGGGGAGGGCATTCTAGGCATGGAGAATTACCTATGCAAAGGTATGGAGAAGAGAAATGGACCGAAAAATTTGAGGGACAGCAAAATAAGCCAGTTTGTCAGCAAGGCAGAGCATGTAAAGAATAATGTAAAATAAACCTGTAAAGGCAGGCTGGAACCATATTGCCAGGGGTTTAAATGCTGAGCTGAAGCATTTTATCTTAGAGATGAAAACTGCTTGAACAGGAAAGTGATATGGTCAGACCTATGTTTTTGAAAGACTAACAGCAGTGTAGAAGATGAATTGCTCCAACAAGCTAATCACTTCCATCTCTTCACTCCTCCTCTCCCTCAATTCCTAGCTCATACTTATTCCTAAATATCGTGTGGGCAAAGAAACAGAGAGATAAAGAGAAACAGAATCAAAGAGGAGAGATTCAGAGACAGAGATTAGGAGTAGAAGGGGAGACATAGGGAGAGAGGAGATAGAGACAGAGAAGAGATACTGAGAGAATAAGGAATACAAAGAGAGGGAGTGAACAGAAAGGAGGCAGTTAAGGAAGATTGCATTCCTAAGGGAGAATGATTCATCTGCAAATATTCCAAGTCATCCTTCCTCTTCTCATCCCCATCCCTTGTGTGACCATGGGCTGGCAAAGCTAGCCCAAGCAGCCTTCAGTGGAGGGATCTTAGTGGGAAGGGACTTGACTTTGTTCAGTTATAATAATCATTCCAATTTCTGAAGCATTTTAAGGCTTACAAAGCATTTTCTTCTCAGTAGCCAGATAGATGCAAGCATGATTGGTACCCTCAATGCAATTCTAGAAACATAAGGTTTACTTACTGTGGTAAAGGCCTGGGCCAACAAGCATTTGATATTCAAAGCCCCCAAAAGCTCAAAGAAGACTTTTGACCCCAAAACCCCAGTCTTTTCCCTTGAACCTCTCCCAGATTCTCTCTGGGACCTGAGACTTGGGCCTCAGCTTTCCCATCTTTATGTGAAAGGACTAAATCAAAAGGCCCTTTAGATCTCTGCCCACTATGATATTTTGTGGTCTATTTTTCCATGGAAATATGCTTATTCTTATGATTAAGCAGGAGGTAGCCTCCAGTGCACTCTTCCTGCAGTGCCTCCCAAGGCACAGAAGAAAACTTGGCAGAGGCCGGCAGCCGGATCTTGGGGTGTGGGCCCAGTGATGGGTGGTAGGTCTGACGGAGGGTGGCTTAGTGAATGCCGAAAAGCTCATCACTGGATTGGCTACAGGGGTTCAAGGGGAATTACCCACACCAGCAAAATCCCTGTGCTTGCATACGACAGTAGGTTGGGAAATTATCAGCCTGCCTGTGGCCGCACTGGCCGAACTCAGCCTGTCACCTGCCCCCTCATTCCTCTTGGCTGGCACTCCTTTGGCCAGTTGGACAGAGAAGGAGATAAGCTGGTGACTTTCCTCCGGCCTACGACAGCTGCCTCCTCCTCCAAGGGCCTACTGGACCTGATGTCAGTCTCTTTATGCCCCCTCCCAGGGAGAACACCATGCTTGCCGTGGCCTGCAGGGATTGGTCAGGACTTTTTCCCAGCCGGGGTGGCCACCTGTGGCTGTCCTTCAGCAGTCCTGCCGGAGTCACAGAGTGAGAAGAGAGATTCGGCCCCCAACGGGAGCGCACAGGACCGGAACACACTACCCCCAGGTAAGGGTGGGCCTTTTCTTCTTTTTGACCCCCCCAGACTTCCCTGGTGGAAAAGCCTGTGGGCACGCCTTCTTGTCAGGCCCAGGCAGTGACTCCAATTCCGAGGGCCTTGGCCATGCTCTGCTGGACCAGGTTCTGGTGGACTTCGTGCAGTCCAAGCCTGACAACTGCAATTGGATAGACTTGGGGTTATTTGTGGAGGCGCTTTCTTACTAGTCAGCGGTACTGGGAGACTTGTGTTTCCGGTCCTCTTCATAGTCTTGTGGAAAGTTTCTGTTAAAGGTCCCTATCTCTGCATGTGGGGAGAGGGAGGAGTCTTTCTAGATGGCTCTTCTTTAAGGACTGATTCACCTGCTGGGGGGGGCAAGGGCTGCCAAAAGTAAGCTCTGTGGACGCCTTCCCTTCTGGGCCATTTCCTTCAAGGTTATAACAGAACTGGGGGGAGTATCTCCAGAGCATCTCAGTAATGGGGAGATCCCCGGACTGAGCTGGGTTCTGGTCCCAGCTGGGCTGCTGATTCACCCTATCTGGGCCATGATTCCCTCAGCAGCAAACGAAAGGGGTTGCATATTTGTCTCTTAAGTCCTTTTTAGCTCTGGCATTCTGTGAGGTGTCCTAGACAGAAGACTGCTTTCTTTCTTTGGCCCTACTACTGACTCACTTTTGAGCAAATCTACTCTCTGAGCCTCAGTTTCTTTATCTGTAAAATGTGGAGATGAGTTTGAAGATACCTCCCAGCCATCCTCTCCTTTAAGCTCCCTCTGAGCTATTAGGGTTGGATCACCAAGTTAGACTAAACCAGTGCCCCAAGATGGCAGGATTTAGA
Organism: Sminthopsis crassicaudata; assembly: GCF_048593235.1. Taxonomy (NCBI): domain Eukaryota; kingdom Metazoa; phylum Chordata; class Mammalia; order Dasyuromorphia; family Dasyuridae; genus Sminthopsis; species Sminthopsis crassicaudata. Next base: position 54,578,480 of record NC_133617.1, on the reverse strand, counting down.
ATTGATAGCAATCATCTTGCCTCAGCTCCTTATTTACAGAGGAGAAAACAGGCCCTTATAAATTAAGTGGCATGCCCAAGACTACCCTCATATTGAGCTGGCAGAGTTCTGGTTGGCACTCAGATTCCCAAGCATGCTTTGCCTCCTGAGCCAGGGCCAGGGGGCAGTATGGGAGTTTATCCATGAGTTATCTTCTCAGAATCAGAGCCCACCCTGTCCACCCAGTCCTCGCCTCTTCCCATCTACCCCACCCATCATTCCCAGGTAGGCAGGTTCCTGATCTGCATAAGGAATAGCTAATGAAAGGTAATGAGATCCCCATCACTAGAGGCGTTTAAACAGTCCACATGAGAACCTGTCAGGAAGGTTACTTTGAACCACCCCAATGGTCCCTTCGAGATTTGTGGGCTGCGAAATCTTGCCCTTTTTCGTTTTAACCAAGAGAATTAAGGTGCCCCACCCCCCCTTCTTTGGCTGTGGTAAAGAGTAACTAACAGTGACTGGGGGCAACTTGACCCCTTATCCTGAGCCATCAGGACTGTTACAAGACAGGCCAAGAAAAGTGCAGGGCCCCCAAGAAAGCTGAGTGTGGGGGAAGTGAAGGGGGAACGGAAGGCTCCTCCCTCCCAATGGGGCAGAGGGGTGGTGAGGGGTAGCTCAGGCAGCTGTCGCCACAGAGAGGCAGGAGCCGCCCCAGCAGCAGCTCGGGGTCGCCAGATCTCCAGGCCTGAAAGGAACTTCCCTATGCCGGGCCCAGGACGCTGGCCCTGAGAAGCCCTCAGAGGTCATCTGGTTCAGGGCCTCATTTACAGCAGCACAAGCAGAGCCAGGAGAGGGAAGCCCCCTGCCGACGTCTCACAGGAGTGGGGAGGGAGGAGCTCAAAGCTGGGGTACAGCCCTCCTCCAGAACTTGAACCACGCCTGATGAGAACTCTTTCTAGATCACTTATCCCTTAGTTACTCTCAGCTTTTCTTTCTGTCTCTTTGGTTTGGTTCACTCTGTCATCGCAAGAAACATTAATGATGATGATAATAATAACATTCATAAAACATCTTAAGGTTAACAAATTACTTTTCATATATTCCTGTGTTTGATCTGCAACAATAAGTAGAGGTAACATTATTATAATACCCATTTTAGAGATAAAGAAACTGAGATTAAGTGATTGTCCAAAATCCAACAGCTTTAGCATAATTCATCCTCAGGATTTCCTGACTGCTAAGTCTAGCCCTTCACCTACCATGGTTTTGGTGCTTATTTTTATTTTCACATTTATTTATTTTATTTTTAATTCATGCAATGAAAAAAAGCATTTTCATGACATAATATAATAAAAAGGTGTTTTCACATAAAATACATATACATTTTGTTATTCCTTTTAAATATATAATAAAATCACTGTGTACATTTCTTTTTTTTTTTTTTTTTCCCTTTCCTCCCACCTTAGGGATGGCTACCATTAGACACAAATAGGTACAAATACTTAAAATTAGTCAATATATATTCTATTTTCTCTGGATCTTTGCTATTATTTTTTTTTTATAATTCAGGAACTTTTTTTTAGTATTTCAATTGGGATGGTATTGAATATATAAATTAGTTTAGGTAAAATTGTCATTTTATTATATTAACCTTGCCTGTCCATTGACACTAATATTTCTCCAATTTTGTAAATCTGATTTATCTGCATAAAAAGTTTTTTTGTATAATCTTGTGTATATTATTTTATGAACTCTGCCTCTAGGAGCTTCTCTCTCCCTTCTCTGCCATTCCTCTGGAGCTATAGGGTCATAGTGGTGGCTGTGTCACCTGTTCAGACAGCTTCTCCATGTTTCCTTTGATTCTTTATTAAGAAACTGGTCGGGGGAGTGTCCGAAGATCCTTGCCCTCAGGAGGCCCCGAGGTCTGGGCCCAGGAGTAAGGTCACAATGCTGAGGAGCTCAGGGGCTCATGTACCCCCCCCCCAGATTTCAAGGAGTGTTATAGGCCCCTGCCTCTGAGTCACCGATGGACACTGAGGCCTGCCTGGCTTTCACCAAGGTGACAGCTCTGAATGTTGGCTGGAAGTCCTTGGTGGGAGAGGTGGCCCAGAGGGGCTCAGTGCCCCAGTCTGGCAGGCACTAACCCCGCAGGCTGTTTTCCCACTTCTGCCTCATCTCATCTGTAAAATGGGAATAACTCTAGCTTACTAGCTTCTGCTTTTTATTGGCACTTTCACCATCATTGTCACATCTGAACTTTAAGGTCTGGGTAGATCAGGAGGACAGGGATTACTAGTGGCTTCTCCTTCTAGCCCTTGTTTTAAGAGCTGAGGATTCAGAGCTGGAAGAACCTAAGAGAACCTCGCTCCCTTCCTCCCATTTTACAGATAAGTAAACTATTTCCCACATCAGGGAAAGGACTTGGGCAGGATCTCACAGATGGAAGGTCTTGTATTCTTGACTCTTTATTGCTTTTATGTGGAAAAAAAAGGGGCTTAGTAGGAGAGAAGGGAGAGGGTGGTCTTGGGATTGGTTCTAGTAATCTCTGTCTCTACCCACAGGTCAGAAATCCTATTACTTCCCTTCTCCTTTGAAGGGAGGTCATGTAGTCAGTCCAGGGTTGAATTGTCCTGTCATGGAATGTTGACCCTGGAAGGAACCTAAAGATCACCTAATCTAGCCCTCATATTTTTAAAAAATGGTTTAAAATGTTTAAAAATAAATATGACATAATATAATATATAGTATTAATATATTATTGTTGTTATTAATTTATATTACTGTATAATGAATATAATCATATAAATAATTAATATAAATGATATGTATTATATAGTTATATTAAATATAATTATTTATATATTATATATAATATATATTACATCTATAATTATATAAATATTTATATAATGTGTTTTATATCATTATATATTATATGTTATATAAGATATAAGATATAATAAATAATGCTACAAATTATATAATAAATATAATTAATATTAACTATTATTTATATTAATTATATAATAGTAATATAAATATAATATACATTTTTAAAAATTAAAATCAAATTTTAAAAAATGACCTTTTGTTGTTACAGCACATTTGTGTCCAAATATATCCCTCTACTGACCAGCAAGCCATTCCTTGTTAAATGTGTGTGTGTGTTTTTTAAAGGGAAAGTTAAAAAATCAGTTCAGCAGAATCAAAAAATCATCAATAGTTGTCCATACATAATCCACCTGAGTCCAAACCTGGCCTTATGCGATTGTGGGAAAGTCCCTTACCCTCTGTCTGCCTCCATTTCCTCACCTCTAGAATAGGAATAACAGTAGCACCAACCTCTCAGGATTGCTGTGAGGACTAAATGAAACAATATCTGTGGAGCACTTACACATATGCCTGGCACATAGTAGGTGCATAGAAGTGCTTGTTTCCTTCCTTCCTTCCTTCCACACCCTTAGTTCCTACCCTTGCAATAAAAAGAGGGAAGTTCATTTTCTTAAATCTTTTTCTGGAGCCAAGTTCGAGCATTACAATAATAATAATAACACTTATTATTATTATTATTATTATTATTATTATTATTATATCCTGCTTTAAAGTCTGTAAGGTACATGGCAAAAATTATCTCATTGGATAATGTTTCCACAATGACCCTGGGAGGTAGGTGCTCTATTGTCCCCATGCTACAGATGAGAAAACAGAGGCAGGCGGAGGTTAAAGTGGTCACACAGTCAGTGTCTAAGCTGGACTTGAGCTCAGACTTCCTGACTCCGGCCCCCAGAGCCTCCGGACTCAACATTAAGCCTCATTTCACTATTTTCCCCTTGATGTTGCTCCCTCCAGGTGGCTTCAGTTCCTATAAATGTTCCCAGACTCCCCCAAATTCTTCCCATTTAATGTTTCTTAAGGCATTCCGAGACATTCATGTGCAGGGGCAACAGGTGGCAGCCGGGCACTAGGAAGGTCCTGCCCCTGGGGTGGACGAGACTCCCCAGCGCTCGAGGCAGAGTCTTCGTGCATGTGTTCCCACAGGCGCTCAGCCATTCCTAGTTCCTGACTATAACAGCTTTGAAAATAGAGGCACAGAGAACGGAGGTGACTTGTCTTAAGTTACACATCATGTTAGTGACAGTTCAATGTGAACTGATCTAGACCCAAAATCTATCTACTACAGAAGCCAGAGACTACAACTTCCACTGTAACCCCCAAGTTGGCTCCTCTATAAACCCCAAGGCTTGGACTTCTCCTAGCCATGCTACCGAGCCCGACTTAGAACCCTCCCAGCTCAGACCTCCTGGGTTCTAAGGGCCCTCCCAGCTCTGACATCCCAGGTTCTAAGGGCCCTCCCAGCTCTGACCTCCTGGGTTCTAAGGGCCCTCCCAGCTCTGACCTCCCGAGTTCTAAGGGCCCTCCCAGCTCTGCCCTCCCGGGTTCTAAGGGCCCTCCCAGCTCTGACCTCCCGGGTTCTAAGGGCCCTCCCAGCTCTGACCTCCTGGGTTCTAAGAGCCCTCCCAGCTCTGACATCCCGGGTTCTAAGGGCCCTCCCAGCTCTGACATCCCGAGTTCTAAGGGCCCTCCCAGCTCTGACCTCCTGGGTTCTAAGGGCCCTCCCAGCTCTGACATCCCGAGTTCTAAGGGCCCTCCCAGCTCTGACCTCCTGGGTTCTAAGGGCCCTCCCAGCTCTGACCTCCTGGGTTCTAAGGGCCCTCCCAGCTCTGACATCCCGACTTCTAAGGGCCCTCCCAGCTCTGACCTCCTGGGTTCTAAGGGCCCTCCCAGCCCATTGCTATCCTGTGTTCTGAGATCTGTACTAGCCCTAAGATCATTATTTACTCAGAAGAAAGTTCCCAGAAAAGCTGTATATAAATTTCACTTTTAAAAACATAAACCCCCATTTTGTAACATACTCTCTGTTTATAGCCAACTTTTCTTCCAGAAAAGGGTCTCTGTGAGAAGCGTGTGATGTCCTTCTGAGCCAGTTCCTTCTGTTTGAGGAGTCTGGTCTCAATATGGCAACAGGGGACCTTGAGGTGCTGGACAGGGGTCTGGGCTTTCCCGAGACCATTGAGGAGCTGACCATGTCAACGGAGAGATCCAGGAAACAATCACAGGAGAAGGCCAAAGGTACCTGGATACGTGGGATACTTCACATTGGTGTAGGGCTATTATTTTGTATAAAAGACTCATTCCTGAAAAGTATTAATGAAGTCCTATCCTGAACTCCCTGCTATATAGCTCTAACCTTTCATAATCATTCCTTCTGTGACAGTTTTCCTGTTCCTGCTTCTTTGTGGAGAATCTTGGACTCTGGGACAGCTAGATGGCACTGGCCTGTAGGCAGAAGGATTTGAGTTCAAATCTGGTCTCAGAAACTTACTAGATGTGGACCCTGGGCAGTGTTGGGGCCCATCTCTCCACCATCACTTCTTTTCCACTTCTGCTTTTGCCCTTGTCTGCTCTTGTACTTTTAGAAAGAAACCTCTTACTGGTCTTTCTGTTATTCTTTTGTTGTCCTTGGTTGTATTGTTTGTTTACCTTTCTTGTGTTTCTGTTGTCCGGGGTTTTTGAAGAACAAATAATTTGTTCAGATCTAGTTTTCTTTGAGGAAAGCTTCAAATGCCTCCTCTTTATTAAACATCCTTCCCCCCTCCCCCCATTAATGATTAGGCTCAGGTTTCCAGGGTATGTTACTCTGGGTTGCTCATTAGATCACATTATTCCATACCCGGCGGGGGTGTCTGATGGATGCCAAATAGTCTTGTGTAATTCAGTTTCCTTTCCTTAATATATGAGGGCCTAGTTGCTGCAGAATTTGTTGTTGGTGGTTATTAAATTTAACTACCATGTGTCTTGGAGTTAATAGTGTGGTTTTTTAATTCTTATGTTGGCTTATATCCTAAACTTGAAATCAGTATTTTTCTTGTATGGAGATCAGTTCCTTTGAATGTTATGGTTTTTTGCCTCTCTTCTTCAACTTTCTCCTTCACTTCTATGTATTTGCGTTCCCAATCAGTTATTCTCTCTTTTGTTTCTTTAGTATGACTACAGTTTCAAGTCTTTCTTTTCTGCCAATTATTTCTTCTCTGCAGGCCATAAATTTTGCTTTCAGAGTTCTTAATTCTCTTTTAAATCATTTGGCAACATCCTGCTGTGTTTTTTTTAAAATAACATTTCTTTAAAACTAAATAAAAATTAAAAAAAAAAAATAGAAAAACAAAGACAAAAAAAGGAAAATTAAAAAGCAAAAACAAAACATTGTTATGTGGCTTAGAATGGTGAGTGACCAACATACAATAAAAAAAGCTGGAAATATCTCTAGGAGCAAAACAAATTACACTTTCTTGTATAATAAGAAAGCAGGCATCTTGGAGACAGGTTTAACAGTTTAAATAGTCCCTAACACAAATACCCCTCCTACAAGAGACCCTCACCCTCATTGGCTGAGGGCCTTAGATTCTAAACATGGGAATTACCCAGAAAATTGAACTTTGGTCAATAAGTACATAGCTGCCCATATTTGATTGAGATAGGAAGAAAATGATGTCATGGGAGGATAGCAGGAAAGGGAAGTTGGTATGTCCTTGGGTTAAGGCCTAAGGACCTTCAGGCTCACTCCAACTCTGGGGTAAATGAAGCCTCTCTCTTTAGAGATCTCATCCCCATCTCGTTCATTGTCATGTGCCTTGAAGAACATCAGGGAGAATTCAATATATGTAATAATAAATTTCCATTTCAAGAAAGCACATATAATAATAGAAGTTATATAAGACATTATATTCATGATTGTCCATTTTTGATTTGCTTCCTTGTAGGTTATTCTTTTGTTTTCTGATGTGTACTTTTTGCTTTATTCTTTTTTCCTCCTTTTATCCACCCACACCCCCCAAGCAGGTTATATTTAAATACACACACACATATGTAATACAGATTTACACATATGTAAATGTGCACCTAAAAATATTCTTTCTTGAATGAAACTTTAGGTTTCACTTTGTCTGCGATCACTGATTCCTGCTTCAGTTTCTTGGGAATCCATCAGATGTCTATTCATTTTCTTGCATTATTTATTCATAATGTTGGAAACAAAATTCTGAACCCAATAATGGTGCAGTAAATAAACAAACTCAGGATGAGCAAAGCAATCTAAGCTTTTAATACATTCCTACAGAAAGTGGGTGTGAAACTCAAAATGGGCTCACACACTTTATGGAGTCAGGAGCAAAGTCTGCTCTCTCTTTTCCGGGCCACAGAGCCCCTCCCTCATCTTTGCACTGGCTGGGGTGATGAAGTTAACATACTTTCCTGATCCTCCCACAACCTCCACTCCTTAACATGTTCCCCGTCCTGCTACACACGTTATGTGGTCATTAAAATGAGCCTTGGCTCCTCCTGGGGAGAACAAGTTCATACTTATGAAGCAATTAAGTATTCCTCCTCTAGCTAAGCGATGACCTTTGTCCTACTTTCAGCTTTTTTAGCTATACAGCTAGTTCTGCCCAGTTTTACCTGGTTTCAGGTCGTTTCTGGAGCTCCCATGCTCCCTCCCTCCTTTGGACTATTCCCATTTTCAGACTTCCTGTTTTTCTCTCTTTGGAAACATAACTGTCGTTTCTCACAAGAGATGCCTGAACTCTTTTACCTGATGTGGAGGTTATATTCCTTTCAGTTATCAATATCTTCCCGGTTGGTTTATCTGCTCATGCTAAATGTCTTTAACTAAATTTCCCTTCCCTATCCCCATTATAGCAAGCAATCCAATACAGGTTAAATACATGCAATTCTTCTAAGCATATTTTGCTAGGCAAAAAAAAAAAAAAAAAAAAAAAAAAAAAATCAGATCAAGAGAGAAAAACACAAGAAAGTAAAAAACAAACAAACAAACAACAAAAAAGGTACAAATACTATCTTTTGATCCACATTCAGTCCCCATAGTCCTCTCTCTGGATGGCTCTCTCCATCACAAGTCTGTTGGAAATGGCCTGAATCAGATCATTGTAGGAAACACCCAAGGCCATCGAAGTTGATCATCATATAATCACATTGTTGCTGTGTATGATGTTCTCTTGGTTCTTATCACTTTACTCAGAATTGGTTCATGGAAGACTCTCAGGCCTCTCTGAAATCATTCTGCTGATTGTTCCTTTTCTTTCTTTTTTTTTTTTCTTTATATTGGAAAGCTTTTTATCGTAGGTAAAGTGGGAGAGCTGGACAGGCGTTAGATGATTCCAAATTTGTTGGCAACATCCAGAGCATCGTAGTCTGGAGCAAGGCCACCCGGACCTTCTCTCCGGCAGGCCCTGCCATTTCTTTATGGCCTGCTGGATCTGGGGCTTGCTGGCCTTCACGGCCACAAAACAAGGCTGTTGCCCTAAGTCTTCTTCACAGCAGACTCAGTGGTCAAGGGACACGGAACATGGCGGGGGATCAAGCTTGGTTCTCCCAGGGGCACTTTTCTCAGGGCTGCCCTCGAACTCTTAGGGTCTGGGCCCTGGAAAGTGGGGGATGTTCAGACCTTCTTTGGGTGGCTTTCAATACCACCTTTTTGACCTTCAAGGTCTTGGATTTGGCTTCTGCCTTGGGGGGCAATGGCTTCCTTCTTCATCTTTGGTGCCATCTTGGGGGAAAGACCTTACCATTTCTTATAGAACAATAATATTCCATAACCTACATATACCATAACTTATTCAGCCATTCTCCAACTGATGGGCATCCATTCAGTTTCCAGTTTCTGGCCACTACAAAGAGGGCTGCCACAAACAGTTTAAGATCTCTTTGGGATCCAGACCAAGTAGAGACCAGGTGTCAAAGGGTGTGCAGTTTGATAAACCTTTGGGTATAGCTCCAAATTGTAGAACCAGGATTTATTTATTTATTTATTTATGCTGAGGTAATTGGGGTTACGTGACTTGCCCAGGGTCACACAGTTAGGAAGTGTGAAGTGTCTGAGGTCAATTTGAACTCAGGTCCTCCTGACTCCAGGGCTGGTGCTCTATCCACTGCGCCCCCTAGCTGCCCAAAGAACAGTTCTTTAATGTGGAATGGAGAGAGGGGACTTGGGACAAGAAGAGGAAGGTGCAGGGGGCTGGCCCAGGCTGGGTGGTGGTAGCCTTGTTCCACAGTGACTCTCTCTCAATTTACCCTTGTCTAATGTCCCCCCAGGTGATGAGCAGACAGAAAGTAGAGACGAGGTGAGCAGCCAAGCGCGGGTACGTAGCCCACAGAAAGGGCTTTTGGGTGAAAAGACAAAAGTCAAAAGGAAGGTCCTCAGGGCTGGAGGCAGCAGCCCGAGAACATCACCACAGTCGCTGTCCTCCCCACAGCCGCCAAGCCGTGTCCGGCCCCAGCCCGAGCAGCCTCAGAGCTGAGAGTGCCAGAGCTCGAAGGGACCCCGAGCATGGCCCTGGCAGCCTCGACTCCTTTTCCAGATTTATTCCCCAACTGCCCTTTCACCAGCCAAACTAGCCCTCCTCACTTGGCATTCCATCTCCTGCCTGTTTGCCTTTGTCGAGGACGTGCCCCACTCCTGGGTGCCTTCCTCCCTTCCCCGCCACCCCATACTCGCTGAGTCCTCCAAGCCTTTCCCCAGCACTCTCCCTTGCTCCAAGCACAGCAGGCAGCCTAGAATGGAGCTCGAAGGCCCGGAAGGCCGGGCTGTGGGCTCCTTGTGTCGGCATTCCCCGAAGCACTCAGCCTGGCCCTTGTGACCCCTCGGTCATGCTTTTGAGATGGTGCCCGAGGCCCCTGAAGGGCTGAGCGCTGGCAGCTTTGAAGCCCAGGTTTGCTTTATAAGCGGAAGGCCCTGTGGAGAGGTCAGATATCCCCTTCTCAGGGCGGCTTTGCTGTGGCTTCTTCTTCCTGGGCTAGGGGCTGGTGGAGGAGGAGCACGCCTTGGATGGGGAAGGCTCCCGGGGGGCCAGGCCCTCGAAGGCAAAGGCAGAGAAGGAGAGAGGGAAGACCACTGCAGGTGAGGCCCCGGGGCAGCAGGCCGGGCAAGGGCAAGGCCAGAGACAGGACTGGGGACCGGGGCAGGGGCAGGACTGGGGACAGGGGCAGGCACTTGGTTGTTAAAGGGTCTGGGAAAGGGCGGCTGCCTCTCAGAAGCAAAGCCGGGCAGTCGCCCTTACTAGGGTGTGACCTGGGCCAAGTGCTCCCGCTCCTGGGCCTCCCTTTCTCCTGTGGAAGGAGAGGTTGGCCCAGTGGTCCCTAAGTGTCTCCCAGCCTTGCTCTGACTCGTGGTCCCTGCTCCCCAGCTCCCAAGAGCGCCCCGGCCAGGAAGAAAAGCAAGGCCCCATCCCAGCTGAAGCTGCCGCGGACCCTGGGGCCCGGGAGCGATGAGCTGCCTTGGGGAGAGATCACCCTCAACAAGTGCCTGGCGCTGGCCTCCGTTGTGGCCGTCCTAAGCGTGGCCTTCCAGCTGTTCCAGGGTAAGCCGGGGCCACCCTCCAGGGCTCCCGGCCCCTGCCCCTAAGGGGGCCAGGACGGATTGGAGGCTTGGCCCCCTTGACCCCAGCCTGTTTCAGTCCCAAGTCCCTCCCAGCAGGGGGGGAGGGGGCTGGACTCTCCTTGAGCCTCCCCTAAACCAACCCTGTTCCCAAGACAAGATGGTGGGGTCCTGACCCTGGAGAGGGAGGGGCTATAACCCCCAGGTCGGAGGCTGGGCCTGAGGCTCTATTCCTTCACCCAAGTGGGGAGCCTTGGAGTGAATGAACATGTGTGAGGGAGGCCCTTCCCAGACCTCGACTTCCTCTCCTTTCACTGTCAGAGCTGTCACAGCCCAGGAGTTTTGGGGGTCCCTGTTCTTAGGGCACTGCCCGGGCTGAGGTGGGGACCCTGAGCAGCAGGAGTAAGTCGGACTGGCGAGGAAGTGAGAACAAAGGGGCTTTCCCCGATTTGTTGGGAGCCCCTGCTCTGCTGTCCGCTTGGGTAAGCCCCGAGAACCCCTGCCCTCTTGGGAGTGACCGAGCCAGGCCAGGACCCGACTGAGCCCTGGGCTTCTCTCTCCTCAGATGTCATTGATGGGGAGGATGAGGGCCCTGAGGCTGCCCCCACCCTGTGGGCCTGGCCAGGTGGCAGTGCCCCGAGGGACAGCCAAGCCAAACTGGTAAGGAGGGGGGGACTCCCAGATGAACAGAGGGCCCAGTTCAAATGGCTGAGCTGCCACATTCTAGCTGAGGCTGATGGAAGTTTCCTCATGTACACACTAGGGGCAACTGTGGGGCCTCTTGTTGGCCCCTGGGAGCTGAGACCAAGCTCATCCTGAGCCCCAGGGCCTGGGGTGGGGTGGGGGGCTCCTTCCTGGGCATCAAGAGGCAGCCCATCCTGAGCGCCCGAGCCTGCTCCCCTGGCCTTCCCTGACCTCCTCCCACCTATTCCACATGAGGCAGCCCCCGGGTCAGACCTGGCCAGGGTATCCCTGCCCCCATCCAGCCATAAGCTCAGCCAAGATCTTTGTTCTTCAAACAGCCCAAGCCCAAAAACTGGGCCAAAGCCTCAGCACCAGCCCCCCCGCCCGGGCCCAAGCCCCCTGTGAAGGACACACCCGAGGCCCCCCCCAAAGAGCAGGAAGCAGAGGCCAAGGGGAGCCTGGCCCCGGCCCCAGCCCTGGAAGCAGCCATCCCGCCTGAGGAACCCCCACCGAGCTCCCAGCCAGCCAAGTCTGAGAAGCCGGCCGGGGCCGCGATGCCCAGGAAGGAGGAGAAGGCCAGAAACAGGAAGGGCTCCCGGGAGGACAGGGCCGAGCCCCCGTGGAGGGAAAGGAAGGAGGGGGGCCATGGGCCCAGGCCGCGCCGAGAAGAGCCCGAGGAGGCTCCCCGCCGGCCCTGGCAGCGGGAGCACAGGCACTCTGGCAAGCGGGAGGACTCCAAGAAGGCTCGGGATGGACCCAGGAGCAAGAGGGAGGAGCAGCGGGGGCGCCAGAAGCACGAGGACAGGGAGAGGTTCTTCCCCAAACAGAAGCTTCGAGAAGGGAAGCACAGGGACTGAGAAGGCCCAGGGGGCCCAGCCCTGCTCCCTGGGATTCCTGCTGCCCACCTGGCCCACATCCCGGCTTTGCTGTCTGGGTGACTTAGTCCCTCTGAACCTCAGTTTCCCTTTTTGGAAAATTAGATCTCACTACCAGTGGAGTGTGATTGTGACCACTGGAGGGGCTGACCAGGGAGTATGCAGCCTCTCTGGTGGGGCCTAGAGCCCCCACCCCCCTTCATGGCTCCAGGCTGGCCAGGAAGGCAAGAGATGAGTCCAGGACCCCCTCCCCGCCCCTCCCCCAGCCTCCGGAGACTGCTCCATGTTTAATAAATATTTAAAAATGAAGCCCCTCCTTGGACTGTGGTAGGATCCTCTTTGAGCTGACAGATGCCTTCCTGCCAAGCTCTGGGCCTGATTAGGAGACTCCTTCCCCGGGGCTCCTGGGAAAAGCCTGAGACCCCCAGTCCGGAGGCCCAGGCTCTGCCTTCACAAGGACGATTTCTCACCTTCAAAAGAAGCCCTTGTGGGGGGGAGGGGAAGCCCAGAGGCCCCTGCCTCTCCCAGGGCCACAGCGGCTCTCTGCCTTTGAGAGGAGGAGAGCGGGAGGGGGGATGGGAGGAAGGGCCCTCTTTCCCCAGTTGGGGGAGTTTCTCAAAGGAAGGTGAGCTTCCAGGAGACGGCCATGCTGGGAGTTGGGCGGGGAAGGGGTAGGGCACTTGGGGAGAAGTCTCTCTCTCTCTCTCTCTCCCTTCCTTTCTTTTTCTCCCTCTCTTTTTTCTGTCTCTCTGTATCTGAGTCTCTCTCTTTCTCCCTCATTTTTTCTCCTCTCCCCTTCTTTCTTCTCTCCTTCCCCCTCCTCTCTCCTCCTGCTGGTCCCCTCCCCCACTCCAGACCACCAGGCCCCGAGAGGGTTGGGCTTCGCCCCATCAGCCCCCTGACTGGCCAAAGGCATCAGCCAAATTTGTACTTTATTGGACAAGGTTTCAGGTGGTGAGAATAAATCCGGGGCAGGGCCTTGGGCGCCCCGTCACAAGCCCTGTCAGGGCCAGGGCCGGCCTGCGTTGTCCTGAGCACAAAGCCCTTGTGGGTGCCGCCCCACCAGCTCTGCACCCAGTCCCCACGGACGCCAGTGCTCTGGGCTCCCTCATGCCCAGTCCAGTGTCCGTGGTTCCCCTCCCTGCCCAGGCCCTCTAGGTCCCTGCCTGCCTTGGGCAGCGGTTCAGTGGGGGGAGGGGGTGGTGAGGGGGAGGAGGGCAGGCAGGGTCTGAGCCCCAAGACCATCCCTAGGGACTGGAGGACTGTCAGGGAGCCAGCAGCTGCAGAGATGATGGCGAGAACCCCCTCATCTTCGGGGCTGCTCCAGGGACCCGGTTGGACCTGTGGGGATGAGGGACAGCTGCCCAGAATCCAGAGAAGGACAGATGGAAGAAGTGGGGGCATGGCAGGGAAGGCCACGGTCCGGAGCGAGGCTGGTGCTGGGGAGGACGGGAGGTCTCGGGCGGCTGAGCCTACCGGCAGCCGCACTCGGTGGCCACCATGTTGGGCATGAGGCGGGCACTGAGGCCCTCTTCGGAGAGGCTGATGAGAGTCTTTCCGGCGTAGGCGGTGGGCACGCAGCAGGGCGGCCGGCCCAGAGGCTCGCCCCTCTCCCGCATCTTCAGCAGCAGCACCACGTGGTTGTTGTAATTGGGGCTCCGGTCGGACTGGGGCCAGTGGCAGGGCCCCTGGCAGTTATTGGCCATGTAAGTCTCGGGGATGAGGACGGACTGCTCCGTGCGCAGGTCCACGCTCAGCTCCTGAAGCCGGCAGGGCCCGTCCCCTCCAAGCCGGGCGCTGCGCAGGGCCCGGGACGCCTTCCTGCGCTCCCGCCACTCGGCCTTCAGGCTCTGCAGGGCTTTGAGCAGCAGCAGCGCCCGGAGCTGGCCGCCCGGGGTCTCCGCGGCCTCCGCCTGGCTGCTGCCGTTGGTGGGGGCCGGGCAGAGGGCCAGGAGCTGGTGCAGGAGCTCGGCGTGGGGCTGCAGGGCCGGCAGGCTCAGCAGTTCCTGGGCCACAGCCTGCAGCTTATCAGCCAGGCGCTGGGCTGGGCCCTCGGGGGCCGGCCATCGTCCCGCCAGGCCCTCCAGCAGGGCCGGACTCCCAGCTGGAAAGAGGAGCAGGAGGGGGTCCTCTGACTCCACCAGCTGCTCCAAGGTGGTCGGGTCCGAGAGGTTGAACACCTGGTGTGGGAGGGCCTCCAGCGCCACGGGGTCCAAGGCCAGACGCAGCGGGCGGGGGCTAGAAGGAGGGCTCAGGACTCCTCGCACCAGGCGGGTCAGGGTCTCTAGGAACGGGTCTGCAGAACTCGGAGAGGCCGTGACAGGTGGCAGGGAGGAGGGCCTGCGGACAAGGGAAGGCATGAGGCTGGGGGACTCCACAATCTGCTTGCTGCCCCAGTTCTGCCACCCAGCCAGCAGGCCTCCAGACCCGGGAGGCCTGCCCCCTCCCCGAGGCCCCCACACACCTGGGCAGGGGATACGGCGCCGTATCTAGTCGGCCCTCGGCCGGGAGAGGACTGGGGCGGGGCTCGGCCTGGGAGCCGTGCCCCCGCAGCAGGAGCAGGACAGGCGTCATCCTCGTGAAGCACTTGTGGTCCGGGCCGAAGAGCAGGGCCTGGAGTTCTGGGGTGGCCAGAGGGGGGCCTGCAGTGGCACACGGGGATGCGTTTTGGGTCAGATCAGGAGTCCGCCTGCCCTGGGGCCCACCTGGCACCCCTCACCCCCGTCCCCTGGGCCTAAAAGCCCCCACGGCTCCCCCGGATTCTGAACCTCCTTACCAGCTCTGTCCCGAGGCCTCAGAACAAGGGAGATCCGGTGGCCGGTCGGCCCGTCCACAGCCAGGACCAAGAACCGGGTGCCCGAGGAGAGACAGAGGCTCTGCGGAGACAAAAGCAGCATGGCCCACGCAGTTGCCCAACTCCTGTCCCCGGCCACAGACCCCAAGGAAAATTCCCGACATCTCAGATCCGGAACGGATGCCCCCCAGCCCCGAGCCAACCGTCCCTCAACTGCGATCCGAGACCTCAGGGGACGGGGAGCTTCTTACCTGCCCCAGCAGCCACGTCCTGGCTTTCCCTGGATCTAGCGCCCCCCCCCCCATCCCTAGCACTCGGACACCGTGGCTACTGCTTGGGGGGGCGGGGCCATTCCCAGTCTGAGGGTGGCCTGGCTAGGCCAGGTTCTGGGGACCAGGACCCTCCTTCCTTGGGCACTTGGACGGGGACTGGGATCTGAGGCTGGTTCCCTTCAGGACTTGGCTGGGAGGGGCATCCCGACTCTGCCCTGGCGAGGGCGGCCTCCGTGCCCCTTGCAAGTGAGATTAGGCGGGGGGAACCAGCAAAGCCCTTGGAGAGGTCTGGGACATCCGTGGGGCGGGGATGCCCTTCTCCTCGGCCTTTCCCCTGACTCCAGCCCCCAAGAAGTCCTGCCAGCAACAAGCCGTTCTTTCCTTGCCAAGGCCCCCTTTTCCAGGGCTTATTCTGGCGGCTTGGATAGCTAGGATCTCCCCCGTGGGTTCAAAGGTCAAAACATCCCACCCGTTTGTCCCGAGTTTCTAGCTCCTGAGTCTGTACCTGCTGGGGTTGCAGCCCTGCTCCAGTGACCCCGAACTCCTGCCCAGGCCGGTCTCCTCCTCCAGGCCCGGGATACAGCACCAGCAGGGCCAGCTCTGGGACGCCGCCTCCTTCAAGGGCTGGTGGGAGCTCCTGGAACCATAGGCTCAGCTCTGGCTCCCACGTCACTGCAGGACAGGGGCAGGAGTGAGGGAGGGGGACCCACAGGTGTCCCGGGAAAAGGCCGTAGGGTCTCTCTGGCCAGGGAGAAAAGCGGGACCTCTAAGACGATCCGGGGGGCGGCGCGTTTGGAAGGAGGGCAGTCAAATTCCAGATCTGTTCCTTTGCTAGCTTGGGCACGTGGGCCTCGGCTGCCCCAGGTGTAAAATGAGATGACCTCTAAGTCTGATCTGAGCCTCTGCCCTCGGAAGAATTGAATCTAACCCTTTAGCTCTATCTTTTCTCCCCAATGATCCTTACACATCTTAGGCTGCGAGGAACTTAGGATCAGAAAGGGTCCATTTTACAGACGGGGCCCAGTGAGACGAAGCAGTTTGCCCCAAGTCACCCAGCTGGCCTAGAGAAACAGGGCCACCCACAGAGCTCCCGAGTCCCAGGCAGCCGCCTGGGCCCACCGGCCTCAGGAAACACGCCCCCCGGCTACCCCCACCCCGGGCATGGTTCCTGGGAGCTCTCGGCTGCCTCTTGGAATCTCAGAGCCAGGTGTCCTCCCTCCCCTCCAGTGGCCGCCTCGGAGCAGACCACCCATCAGGAGACAGAAAAGAGGCTCTGGACCTTGCAAAAAGACCAGGTGGTCCATTGTGCACATCCCTTCCCAGCCCAGCTCTTATTCTCTCTCTGGGGCTTGGTAGGTAAAATCTAAGACCTGTGTCTCTCTCCCCTTTCCCTTGAGCACATCACTAGACCTGAATTTTAAATGCTGTATCTCTACATCTGTCCTGACGCAGACAAAAAACAAGCCCCCCCAAACCCCAACTCTGAGGACCAGGAAAAAAGACTCGGCCTTCTCTCCGCTTCGAGGATTCCGCCTCAGCGCCCTCCCTGCCATCCACCCAGCGGCACTGGGAAGGGGTCAGGTATCCAGTGGGAAACAGATGCTACCCCCCAAAAAAATCAAGCACCAGGGAGACAGCGTGGTCTCATGGGCGGCCAACTGACCTCAGGACCACAAAGACCGGTTCAAGTCCCACACAATGGCTGCGAGACCCTGAGCCAGCCCTCAGTGCTCCCTGCAGCTACAAGCCGCAGAGACGGTGTCAGTGTGCCCTGGCAGGAGAGGAGACAGTCATTCTCTCCTCTCTGTTTCCATTTTCTATTTATCATCTGGATCCTTCCTTCTGACACAGGTCTCTCCCCTCTTCAGGTTTCAACTTCGAGAAAGGGCCAGACTAAGGGGGCTCCAAGCTCCCTTCCAACGCTCTAGGGCTGAGCTCCCCAAGGCCCTTCAGCAGGGAAGTCTTCCCCATTCAGGACTTTGCAGTGGGGCTGGGAGAGCCTCTTCCCCCTTTTGGGTCTAGACCCCACGCCTGCGACCTCCGAACTCAGCGAGGGTTTCCCTGACAAGCGAGGGCCCTTCCTCTGCTGAAGCAGCCGGCTCCGAAGCTGAGCAACCCCAACCCCGAGGGGTCAGCCGAGCCCGGCCGGTTGGGGGTTAGCTTTCCCCTGCAGGAGCCTTAAAAACAGTTCTGCTGACCCTTTTTTCTGCGTCATGAACCCCTCTGGCGTGTGCTAAACCCCTCCTAAAAACAATGTTTTCCTTAAAAAATATTCTTTGAAGGAAATTTACATTTCAATTAGAGGTCAGCAAAAATAAAGATGGAATTTCCCCCTCTGTCCAGGTGCACAGAACCCTGAAATCTACTCACAGAACCCAGGTTAAGAACCAGTTGCCTGCGGGAAATGAGTGTAAACCGTTATTTTTACCTTCTGAATCCAATTCTTCCTGTGCAACAAGAAATTCGGTTCTACACACATATATTGTATCTAAATTATACTGTAATATATTTAACATGTATAAGACTGCCTGCCATCTAGGGGAGGGGGTTGGGGGAGGAAGGGAAAAAATCTGAATAGAAGTAAGTGCAAGGGATGATGTTGTAAAAAATTACCCATGCATATGTACTGTCAAACATGTTATAATTATAAAATAAAATAAAAATTAAAAAAAAAAAAAAAAAAAAAAAAGAACCAGTTGCCTGGCCGGCCCTTGCCCTCAGAGACAAGAACTACTTGGGGCTACTTAGGAGGGGAGACCAACCCTAGACAAGCCCTGGACAACTCCAGCCAGCCACTCCCTGGCAGCTGCCCTGGCAAGCCGGACGCTGGGCCTGAAGCCCAGGCTTCATTCTAGCCGTCCTGCCTGGGCCACCCGCCCAAGGCCCCACAAATCCCTTCTAAAGCCCTGAGTCTTAGAAACCTGGAGAGTCCTGGAGCCATCAGAAACAATGAACAAAGCCCCCACGAATCACTCATCCATTGGATGGGGGGCTGGGGGTAGAAGCCAAAGGCTGAAGGATAAGACAGATCCCTCCCCAGGGCAGAGAGACGAGGGAGAACTAGGAATCGAGTTTCAGGCCTCTGATATCACATCCCAGCATCCTGGGACTCGAGAAACGAGCTGGTGGCCAGTTAGCCAGGAGCCCCCCCCAGACTGGCCTTCTGCATCCTGGATCATCCCCTCCTCAGGACCCAAGGAATAAAATGCTTCCCAGAAGCCTCTGAGGCTGGCTGCTGACCCCCCCCTCCAGAATGTCCTCTGTGTCTTCCCCCTGAGGATGTGCTAGATATGGGGCCCACCTACCTTCTTCTAGGTGTAGGACCACCAGAGTCCACCCGCCCGGCTCCACCAGCCGGGCCCCCAAACGCTGTAGAGAGAGGTGGGCAATTCCTGTGCCCCCTGGGGGGCAGATGCCAAAGGTGGCCAAGTCTTGGCTGTCCCAGCGGGCCTGTCTCAGGGCTTCCACAAAGCCCCTCTCATAACCACTCAGAGCGCCCACCACCTGGAGGGGGCCTGGGACTCCGTCTCCGCCTCTGCCCACTTTTACCCAGCACACTGGGTTTTTCAGGCCCCCCAAAGGCCAAGGATGGGGCTGGGGCCCAGTCCACAGATCTGAGGTGCCGCTGTCCTCAGCGAACACGGGCCAGGAGAGGTGGGCCTGACTCCCATGGGTCTTCTGGCTCTTGAAGGATGAAGGCCTGCCAGGAGGACTCTCTGACCTCTCCTTCCTCTGGCCCTGGGCATCTGACTGCCCCTTCTTGGGGGGCGCTCCTCTCAGCACGGCAAACATCACTGGCAGCAGCAGAAGCAAACCCAGAAAGGACCCCTTCATCTTGGTCTGGCTGTGGCCGAGCCTTCGGCTAACTGGGGCTTTTATGAGATGAAGGGGGCAGAAATGCTTTCTGCAGACTGTGTGCGAGGGAGGGAGGGATGGCTATCTCTTCCCAATGGAAGCGACCTTGAATTGACAATGCAGAGTCCATCCTTTGGGACCCTGGGAGACCAGAAGTCTGAAAGTCAGAGGAGGCCCTTTCAAAGGGCTCTTTCTGTTCTATTTTTGGGCTGGGTATCTCGCTTCTTAGAAGTGATATAAATTTTAGGCTGTTGACCGGATTGTCAAAATGCTGTCCTTGACTGATTTTTTTTAAAAATGTGAGAATCTGAGCTGGGAATGTGCAATTCAGACAGAGCCAGGAAAAAAGTGTGAGCCGAAGGGCTGGAGGTGAGAAGGTGGGGGGCATAAAAATGCTAGCGGCCTGTTCTTTGGGGAACTCCACTGGGACGAGGTCAGGGCCTTGTCGATGGGCTGGGGGCATCAGCGGTCTCTACCAAGAGCAGCTGTGACCACCAGCCACACATAGCCAGCAGGTTTGCACTGATGACAGTAACAGAGAAATGAGCTGGAAGAGGCCCTAAAGCTAAGTGAGTGGGTTGTGTGGAAGGGGGAAGTCCCAGAACAATGCTGCCAGTCTTGACCTGGATCCTCACCCTGGGTTCCAGTGTCCTTATCTATAAAAGAGAGGCTCCTTCCAGCTCTAGATCTGTGAGCATGGTCGATGCCAGGCCCCGGGGGGACACAAAGAGCAAGAACCCCACACTTAGCAGAAACGGGAGGTGGTCTTGGGGGGAGGGAAGGGACCACAGGAAGGTCCATCCTGTAGAAGGCAGGGAGGCTGCCTTTCCTGGATGAGAAGACAGTTGCCTGAGGTTCCATAGGGGATGGGTATCCCATGTGGCATTTGGACCTGGGTCTTCTGACATCCAAAGCACTGCATCATCCTCACCTCAACGTTCTGTTTTGCCTAGTGAAGGTCAAAATCCCAGACACCCACACTGCTCATGTGAGTCCCCGACAACCAAGGAACAAGGTGCTCAGCCCCCACACCCATAGAACCTCAGAGCTGGAAGGCTCTGAACAGAGCAGACCAAGATGAAGGGTCCTTTCAGACCTCTCTGAACACAGGTCACACAGATAGTGTCTGAGGTCAGACCTGAACTCAGGAAGATGTTTTCCCAACTTCTGGTCTAGCAGTCCATCCACTGCACCACCCAACTCCCTTTAAGATAGTCATTTTACAATCAGAGAGGGTGAGAACGATGCTAGGGAAGATGATAATGAATGAAATAAAGTGGATGAACTCAGAACCCAGTTTGGTGGGATAGCACTGAACAGAGTATCTCTTGCTGAAAAGGCACAGAATAGGGGTTGAATTATTTAAAAAGGGGCTGAATATTCTTTAATATACTTAACATGTATGGGACTACCTGCCCTCTAGGGGAGAGGGTGGGGGGAACAAGAGGAAAAGTTGGAAAAGAAGGCTTTGTGAGGGTCAATGTTGAAAAATTACCCACGCATATATCTTGTAAATAAAAAGCTTTAATAATAATAAAAAGGGGGGATTGAGTGAGGATGGAGTAACACCACACATTAAAGGCATGTTAGGGGCAGCTAGGTGACACCAGTGGATAGAGCACCAGCCCTGAAATCTGTTCAAATCTGACTTCAGACACTTACTGGCTGCGTGATCGTGGGCAAGCCATTTAACTGACTTCAAGACAGAGAGACAGAGAGATGGAAACAGAGAAAGTTTTTGTGAATAAATCTAGGAATCCAAGATGCAGAACATGATGAACCATGAGTTAGGATTAATGAGGGAAAAGCAGTAATATTCTTATGATATATACAACAGAGCAAGTGGATCAGTTGGGATAGGGGTGAGGAGAAAAATTAAATCGGAAAGATTCAAAATTACATAATATATGGAAGCAAATGAGCACAGTAACCTAGTTTTAACTAAACCTAAAGGTCTTAATTATTGGGACAAGAACTCCCCATTCAGCAAAAAATATCTGGGAAACCAAAAAGTAGAAGGGCAGGAATTAGTACAGACCAACATCTCATATTGTATCAGTATGTATAGTAAGAATATCAAGAAAAGCTCAACACAATATGGGCATAAAAAGTGACATCAAAAGCAAATTGTGGAGCATGAGACCTTATCAGTTCTATGAACAGAGTTCAAAACCAAATAAGATCAATAAAATAGACAAGAACTTTTGAAGGTAAATGGCCACTTTGTCACTGAACTTGTGATAACGGGTAAGAGGATGAAATCTGGGCAGTCTGGTAGGTATCTCTAGGTGCTACATGAGATTTCAAAGAGTTAAGGAAAGGATAGGTAGGATCCAATGGTATGATTGCAAAGGAAACTCATGAAATTCTAAGAAATGGCTTCAGTAGAATGTTAACATTAATATAACCCTTTTTACAAATGAGGCACTGCATTAAGTGCTTTATTTTATCTAATCTGGGAGGTATTATCCCCAATTTACAGAAGAGGAAACTGAGGCAAACAGAAGTAACCTGCCTTGTATCACACAGCTAGTGTCTAATGTCAAATCTGAATGAAGGTCTCCCTGAATCTAGATCCAGTACTTTATCCACTGCACTGATTATCTGTCCCATAAATATAAAATGCTTCAAGTTACTGATATGTGTGGAAACTCGTTTGTCACCAAAGCTACCATTATCTAAAGGAGTATTAAAAGAACAGGTAGATATACTAGCTGGGTCACTGTCAGTGATTTTACTAAGATCCTGATGAACAAAAAGTACAACAGCAAGTTTGTTTTTCGGATGGCAACATCTGCAAACCTTTTATTGGTTTCTGAGGGAAGCACTGTTTATCAATACAAAAAATCACGTGGCCACAGACCTAGGTCATGTCACCATTGCATGAGTTTGTCTTATCTTACTATGCCTTTGGGGGAAAAAAATCATTTTTTATATTTTTTTTTGGGGGAAAAAAAATATATATATGGGGGGAGGGATGCTGGGAAGGACTAGTGATAGTGCCATTAAAAAAAAAAAATGGAAATAAAAAGGCCACTGCAGCATTTTGAAAATATGCAGAGAACAGGAAGAAGTTAGATAAGCAGAACAGCTTTGAAATTGTATTGAATCATGTAAATTTGAAAAAAAAATTATAAACTTCATATGCATCCTTTTACTGTTCCTGTATATATCTGGAAATAGTTGTTGATTTTGAAAAGTGAAGAGTAATGGAAAAAATTATTTGAGAGCAGTAGGCTCCAAGACTAAAACCTCACCCCCACTTCTGTGGGGCATCACCCACCAGGTCGCACAAGGGTTAGAGAACCAGGCCTGCAGTCAGGGGGTCTCATCCCCATGAGTTCCAGGCTGTTACCTTGTTTGCCTCAGTTCCTCATTTGTCAAACTGGAGAAGGACATGGCAAAGTGCTCCAGCATCTCTGCCAAGTGAACGCCAACGGCAGGAGCCAGGCGAGCTGCAATGGGTACAGCCTACTCAGGCTTCAGTAAAGCACCTGAGGCAGCCACTCCTGCCCTTTTCACAGAGGAGATGCAGAGGCACTTAAGTGGCATTTACACTGAGGCTAACTCAGAACCCGTGGAATGACCTGCTCAAACAAGGGTGGAAGGAAAGTTTCTAGTGGAAGCTCAGACATTCCGCTATTTGATATTTTTACAAAAGGCTAAACATATACGTCTGGCACTTGTTAATTGCCATGATATTGGCAGGGAACTTTTATCATGCTGGATTAGAATCAGGCCCCAAAAAGATCTCGACAGGTCGAAATGAAGGGCCAATTTGGAATGGAATTTTGGTACAACTGAGTAAATTGAAATTTAATCGCAACAAAAGTTAAATTTTACATTTAGGTTGAAAAAGCCAACTTTATTACAGACTGGGTGAAAAACTCAGCAATATGGCAGGCAAAAAAAAAAAAAAAGCCAGTTGCTACAGATGTTAGCTTCTTACTGCAGGGCTCCAGCAGAAGCTGCTTGGAGTATCACAGATACTTAAGAATGTCATTAAAGGTGAATCCAATTCTTCCTGTGCAACAAAAAATTCGGATCTGCACACATATATTGTATCTAGGATATACTACAACACATTGTATGGGACTGCCTGCCATCTAGGGGAGGGGGTGGAGGGAAGGAGGGGAAAATTCTGAACAGAAGGGAGGACAAGGGATAATGTTGTAAAAAATTACCTATGCATATGTACTGTCAAAAAAAACAAGTTATATTTAAAAAAAAAATGTCACAAAAGGGATTCTTGGTCAGATACAGGATAGCAACCTTTGAGATCCCTTCCAACTCCTGGCAGAGCTATAACCAGAGAAATTGCTTTCTTTCCAATATTACTCTCCAACTGCTGCATATGTAACGATCTTGCTTTCCCAACTAATTTCTTTAAAATGGGGATTATCTCCTTTTCTTTCCCATGGTACCTAACACCAGACCCTATCATATGGAAGCGATCTTTTTTTTTGGCTGAGGCAACTGGAGTTGTGACTTGCCCAGGCCCCACAGCTAGGAAGCAATCTTCATTGAAAGAAATCTACTACCTACATGTTGTTGCATAGAGGAATATGATACACAACTTTTAAGTCTAGGTGAGGGGGTGGGAAGAGTGAGATCCTCGATTTTCTCTGTCGAACACAGGCTTGTGATAACTGGATGGGGAGGAAGCTGGAAGGGGGTCCTACTAAGTTGCTGCCATACCAGGTTATCCAAGCACACATTTATGAGATGTGCTTATGAAACACCCGCCTGGGGCTGGAGCCGATTATCTGCAGTGAATGCGTGACCTTGGCTTCATTAGCAGCAAGCGCCAATTGACATCGCCAGAGGAATATGAAGCAACTCTCACTGGCCTCCAGAGTACTCAGAATGGGCGGTCTAGCTAAGGCCTTAATAAGTTATTTTCAAACCTACCCACCTCCTTCCCAATTTAAAGCCCTTGCAGCCTGCCTCAGCAGACCTGGAAGCCTACCAAGTGCATTGTGCTCCAGCTACAAAACACCTTCTCAGCTCCTTTTATTTCTTAATACTCCAGCACAGGTATTAGTCTCCCTTTTGGAGCTGAGCAAACTGAGGCACATCAAATTTGACTGTGTGCCAATTACAGCTTTATGCCACTGGGTTTGAAGCCTATCTTCGGACTTAATGGACGTTTTTTCCCAGTAAACCATATGCTGTGAGTCTGGTCGTCTTCCCCCTTTTCCTGCATGTAAAACAAAGGTCTTGGGCGAGTTTCAGCATCCATCCTTCTCCTGTTAAGTGTGGACCCGATCGTCCTTTCATGAAGACTAGGCTTTAAGCCCACATCCCTCTGGCTCTCACTGATTGGCCAATCACTGTTATTGTTTGTCCTTCAAACTGGAACTTGACTATGACCTCAGGGAGGAGCCACCACGACAAGCAAGGCCAGCTGCCTCCCCTTCTCCCCCAGAGCCATGACAGATCAGGACCGGGGGAGAGGGCCCTCAACTGCCTAAGCAGCCCCACAAGGTCGTCATTTTGGCCCCAATTGGCTCAGAGTGAACATAAATTTAAGCAACTGATTCTGTTCTGGTCAGAAAGCCATTCTGGCTCTTCTTGGACTAGTGAAAAAGGCCATGCTCTGCCTCGCTTCTTACCAAGCCATAATCCCCTTCTAGGCAATGCCTTAGTCAAACAGACCTGGGAAAGACCTGGCTTATAAAGGTCAAAGTCTCCCATGGCATCCACGGTCATCAGCAGTCCTGCACTCAAATCCAATTCACTTGCATGTCATGGTAGCACCTCCCTGACATCATGGTCCCTTTCAAAAATGGAAGGACAAAAACATGACGACGATGACCAAGGCTCAAGAAGAATCCTGAATTGGGAATCTGCCTAATGAAATACAGGGTTTATATCTGCTGTGTCAACTCCAAGAGTTAATGGGGAGCACTGTGCCCACTCTGGGGAGGTCACGGCTGCGGCTGATAGACAGAAGCCTGGGAGGGTGTCAGAGCCCCCCCCCAAAACAAGGGGCGAGCGCTCCCCAGCAAACTCCTTACAGACAGATGCATAGCAGCGTTCTTCCTAGAAACCAGTGAAAGGTGGCATCTGACCTGATTGGGACTCTACCATAACTTAATGAGGCCATTCCACATCATTCCATTCAATGTAAAGAAGGTATAAACCTATTTAATCAACTTTGAGGACAGAGTTCAAATCCCTGTACAAAAAACACCAAACCTGTCTTTGGGGAAATGATACAATGTAAATAAGAACCAACTTGGTAGGGGAGGATGAAAAGCTTTTCAATTGGTTGGTGGAGGAGGAGGAATATTCCCAGGTCCTTCCGAGGGAAGAGGGGGACGCAACATTGGGGGCATAGGAGTTGGGGGATGTACTCCTGGGTTTGGGGGGTGTACACCTGGAGCCTGGGGGTGAACACCTGGAGCTTGAGGATGAACCCCTGGAGCCTGGGGATGAACCCCTGGAGCCTGGGGATGAACCCCAGGAGCCTGGGGATGAACCCCTGGAGCTTGAGGGTGAACCCCAGGTGCTTGAGGATGAACCCCAGCTTGGGGATGAACTCCAGGAGCTTGGGGATGTACCCCTGGAGCCTGAGGATGAACCCCAGGTGCTTGTGGGTGTACCCCAGGAGCCTGAGGATGAACCCCAGGTGCTTGTGGGTGTACCCCAGGAGCCTGAGGATGAACCCCAGGTGCTTGTGGGTGTACCCCAGGAGCTTGAGGATGAACTCCAGGTGCCTGTGGGTGTACCCCAGGAGCTTGAGGATGAACTCCAGGTGCCTGTGGGTGTACCCCAGGAGCTTGAGGATGTACCCCAGGTGCCTGTGGGTGTACTCCTGGAGCTTGAGGATGCACCCCAGGTGCTGGGGGGTGTACTCCTGGAGTTGGGGGATGTACTCCAGGTGCTGCAGGATGTACCCCAGGAGCTGGAGGATGTACTCCAGGAGTAGGAGGGTGTACCCCAGGAGCTGGGGGGTGTACCCCAGGAGCTGGAGGATGAACCCCGGGCGTAGGGGGGTGTACCCCAGGAGCTGGAGGGTGCACTCCAGGAGCCGGGGGATGGACCCCAGGAGCCGGGGGATGAACCCCAGGAGCAGGGGGATGCACTCCAGGTGCAGGAGGGGGCATTTGAGGAGGTCCAGGAGGACCCGGGGGTGCAGGCCCACTGGGAGGCATGGGAGGCAGAGGCATGCCACCCGGAGGTGGTGGTGGCAAGGACTCTGGCAGAGGTGGTCGAGGAGGCAAACCATTCATCAGTGGGGGTGGGGGTCGCTTCACTCCTGGAGGCCCAGCCGGGAGAGCTGGGGGAGCAGGAGGCTTCTCCATCTTAAAATGGAACTGGAGAAAAAACTGGGGAAAAAAAAAAAAAGAGAGAGAGAGAAGCCAAATTTCTGAGACATGAGAGCCTGGCAGGAGTCCCCACGTTCACTCTTCTACCCCTACACCAGGGAAGTTCAATAAACCTTGCTTAGAGCTACTTCCTCCCCTTAAAGCAGGTGCTCAAGTCTTTCCAAACTGCTCTATAGCCTGGAATGGGAGACAAATGTGTATCTTAACCCAAAACTGAACCAGATCAATACTCACCAAGTGAAAACCTGTTTCGGCCACACAAGCAAGAACAGAGGCCCTCCCCTACCAGGCCCTTGGCCACAAGCTGGAGTGGCGCACTCTGGGGTCAGCTGAGATTTCCAGCTCGTGGTGGGTGCAGACTTAGGAGACTTGTGGCTCTTAGCCACAGAAGTGGCCACTCTTGACAAGTCAACCATAAAAAGTAGTTGATGTGGTAATGCCAGCGGTCTGGAAATGTCTATCCCAGCTTACAATGACCCTTTAAGCAAGTTTTGTGAAGCTACTCACTCACCCGAACTTAAAGGGACCCCCAAACTGGAAAACTTCAGAGCTAGAGATCGCAAAAAAATCATTTAGGGCAATTCCCTCAACTCAAGGGCAAGGAATCACTGGTTACCTGCTTGGTTTCTCTATTCCAGTGGGTCCAAAACTTCCCCTCAGCCTTGTCAATCTCTCTACTTGGAACCTGAGCAGAAAGAAAGAGATCAGACAGGGTCAGCAGAGTGACAGATAATTTGGAGATTGATTTGTCCAGAGTTTTCATACTTTCTACCCACCCTGAGAAGCTAATTCCACATGTACAGTTTGAGAGCTCTGAAGGTTTGAGGGTCTTATTCCCAAAATGGATGAGGTCAGAAACAGGGAGGAGGGAGGGAAAGATCACAGGTTCTGCTTTGGATATGCTGAGGGAAGGATGGCTAGGGGATACCTAGTTTCAGATATATAACAGGCACTGGAGCTCAGAAGGAGACCTGGGCTGGAGAGAGACATCTGGAAGTACCAGAGATTGGTAGAAAGTATTAGTGGGAGGGATAATATCCCATCTTAAATCCACCATGTTATTCCTGTCTTAAAGCATCTTCTCTTATATATATCTCCATATCCTCTTATATCCTGATAGTCAGGATAAATATTCTCATTTACGATTATCAGAATCAGAGCAACTGCCCCCACCTACCATCTACAGCCCTAAAATGGCATCTAAGGTGCAGAGGGTTCAATAAACACTGGAGAAACTATTCTAAAAGAAGGATATAGAGATTTGGAGGGAAGCATAAGGTTTAGAGGGGCAAGGGTAAAAGAACCCCAGTCTTTCCACTTTCTCTTACATTACCTTAAAAGCAATGGTTTCATAGGGTTCTGCTGCCATCAAAAGATACTGCCAGCGTCTGTCTGGGGGTTCAATCCTCTGCTCATAGGCAGACATGAATCGGTGGCGTGGCATGATGCTCTCAGCAATCTCAGGATAGTCAATCTGTAGCGACAGGCCCAGGAGCACAAGTGGTTAATAGGACAGGAGGAAGGGAAAGGTCAAGATGTAACCAAGGCCTCGGAAATTCTAGAACAGACAAACATATTACATAGCACAAAGAGGAAAGATCGGCCTGATCATTTGGGGACCAATCAGAGTTCTTAAGAAAAAGGGATCTAGGGGCAACTAGGTGGTGCAGCACCACAGCTGAAGTCAGGAAGACTTGAATTCAAATGTGGTCTCAGACACTTAACACTTCCTAGCTATGTGACCCTGGGCAAGTCACTTAACCCCAATTGGCTCAGCAGCAACAGCAACGACAACAACAAAAAAGAAAGAAAGGAAGAAAAAGGGATCTTTCTTCTGAACTCCCATAAAGGAACATGCTCATTCACAAAGGGTGGTGGGTATGGGCAAGTGGACGGCTTACCTGGAAGAGGAGGCTCTGCTGGCCCATCTCCGTGTCCCGCTGCTTGGTCACTGACACAGACAAACAAGAAGTCGGTCACTCTAACAAAGCCCATCCCAAAGACTTGTATGCCCCCCCCCCCCCAAGCTATACTTCTTACAATACATCCTGCACAGACTGTAAGAAACCCAAGGGCAAGGACAGTCTCTTCTCTACAACATCCAGCATCAAATACATGCTGATAAAAGCAGTTAACAGATGCTGGATTCTTTGAAAGAAGTTGTCCTCTGATCCATGATGAAACCCGCAACCCACCAGGTCAGAGAAAGGTAAGGGACTCAGGATACAGACTGACTTACAGATTTTAGGGACATGCTGAGGGGGGGAAATTACTTCTGATTGACTGTGCTTGTTACACAGGTTTTTCTCCCCCCCCCCCTTCTTTTTCCCCATCACTAGGGGGAAGAGTGGAAAAGAGAAGATCTTTGTTAATTGAAAAAAAAATCTTTAAAATAATTTTATTCGGTCCCCTTCTTCTTGAAAAAAGACTAAATAACAATATTATTTACTACAGATATACTTCACTTGGCACTTCATATACAAGACTGTATAGTAAATGTGGAAAGAGCAATGGATTTCTGAGTTCAAATCCTAGCCCTCTCCTTGCTATCTGTGTGACCAGCTGGACCTCAGTGTCTCCTCTGTGTGCCAGGTAGCCTCTAGGGGTCTAGCCCTAATCCTGAAAAGCTAAGTGCAGCTACTTTGAAGGCTCCTTTGGGTGATCATCAGCTCAGTAACAAAGGTATTCATTTAGGCCAACTGTAGAAGACATAAAGTTAAAATAAAATGGCATCTGTGCTCAAATGCTTGTTATCAGTACAACAGCCTCCTGACACAAGCCTTCTCATATCCTTTCTCCAAGAATCCTTCTTAAGTATCTCTCTGGTTATGTTATTCCTCTGCTCAAACACTGTCTATGGCTAACAAGGAAATTCAAACTCCTTTATAAGGCATTATTTAAGACCCTCATTACAACTGTATTTCATGTTACTTCCATCTGAGTAATCCAATCTCAGGTCAACTTCATAGTCTTGTAGTGTGCCTCTCACATGTTTGCCCTTTCCTGCCATTATTTCCGTTCTGTCTTACTGAATTTGTACCCATGATCTCAAACCCAATTAAAATCCCACCTCCTCCATGAAACTTTCTAAGACAGCTCATAGTAAAGGCTGTATTCCTCACTACTTTGTGCCTCTTTAAAGCCCATGTAATTCTGTTACAGTTACCTCCTGTGTGAGTCCCTACCAGACTAGCTGCTTTCCTTCCACTAGTGTTCTGCACATGAAAGGTGTTCAGTAACTATTAGAGTGAAAATAATTCTAAAAATGACAATAAAATCAATCTAAATATGAGCACAACAATCAAAATGAATGTGCAAACCTTGCCTCAAGGGCAAGAGCTGTTTATGAAGATGAACAATCTCTCTACACTTCTTGGCTTTGTAGACCAGGCTTTGGTCCAAGGCTTGAGATGAGGTGAAAATGACCTGACTGTTAAGAGGATTTCTGCCCAGCTCCAAGTTAAAAATCTCTCAGGTCAAGAGGTTTTTGGCTACTGACTCCATAAAGCAATCTAGCTTAACTATACAACTTCCCTGGGGATAAAGTTTCTCTGAAATAGACATTAATAAAAAGGAGAAGGAGAAGAGGAACAGTAATCATTCATAAATCAATATAAAACAGAAAAAAACAAACAAACAAACAGGTTTCTGTATTGGATCTAGAGAAAGAGCAGTGCTAATTTCACTGAGTGTTGTCCTTTGGAAAAATGAAGGCACTATCAAATGGCATTCTGTTATGTGGGTCTAGGAGTCCTGTGCTAAAAGGTAAAAATCACCAAGATGGAGTCATAAAGAGGGGGGAAGGCTATTCAAATCTGGTACTAGTGCCTTTTATAACCTGGGATAGTTGGTAAAACACTCATTTTAAAGGAAGACAAATGGAACACCTTCTCCCTTAGAAGTATTCATATTGACCAAAGGGCATTTTACAAGTCAGGATTATACATTACTAGGTTAGACAGCCTGCCAACAATTCTGAACACCTCACAAAGGAGGAATAGACCATTATTCGGTGTGACAGAAAGGTCTGTAAAAAGAACTGGGAGGAGATTCTGGGGAGTTGACTGGATTCCTGGTATGAATTCCAAAAATTAACAGTTTTTCTATAGGTAAAGGGAGGATTTCAGGGTCACTGATTACAGTAGCTAAAAAGCTTATTTACAATTCAAAGAGCAGCTGCAGAGACCACCTGCTGTACTGTCCTCCAAGTTTGGTTCGCCTGAGGGACACATACCTTTGTACCCTGGACGACCAATTTTCACAAACTTCTTCACTTCCACTTTGACTTTCTCTGGGGCTGGCTGGGCTGGAGCCTCCTTGGCTTCTTTTGCAGCTCTCCGAGCTCTAACATCAACCACAATAAAAGAATTAGTGTCCTGCTATGTCTCTTAAGTGGTCTTAAAGGGAAAATCCCTTATTCTGGTGAAAAAGGTTAAAGTAGGAGCCAGGAGGCCTGGGCTCCAGTTTGGCTCTGTCACTTTCTTGATGTGACACCCCCACCTCCCCACTCAAAGTTGATCATCCATGGGCCTCTCTTCTAGTTACCTTCTTGAAACTCAAAGAATCATACTTATTATGCCTACTTCAAAGGGGTATGGTGAGAATGGAAAGAGAAAAAAAGGAATGAATGAGAGCTGGAAAGAAGTTCAGATGTCATCAAGCTCCAAATCCTTCAATAGATTAGAAATCATGGCTTAAAGAGATTCAATAACATGATCATATAATAGTGCCAGGACTTGAGGCAAGTTCTCTGGCTTTACTATCTAGCTCTCTTCCCATCAGACCACAAACATATGGGAAAGAGCGGTTTGAAGTAGAAATCTTTATCTACACACAGGACTGAAAACAACCACTCACTCACATTCACAGAACAACTAACCAAGTGACAGGTGGGCAATATGGGAGGGGATCTATGGCTCTCCAAGGTCACAGATTAAGCTGCCCTTTCTTTACTTAAGCATTCTTCCCTTCTTTCTCACTTCAGAGTCCTAAAATATGAAAATGAAAACTGAGTTCCCTGCTTGGGACAGGTCCGAACTCTGGAATCTTCTCCAAGGCTTTGCAAGCAGAAGAGATTCAACATATACCTATAACCTTCCCTTATACCTTTTGCTTGGTTTTACAGCTTGGGTAGTGATGAGGATTTTAACAACTTAAAATGATAACTTCAGCAGGCTTCAAACAACATTTGGACATCCCTTCAAGAAATGATTCTCAAATTTTCTGTAGTAGCAGCCAGAAACACTTCAAAAATTCAGGGGAACCTTCAGCCTCATGGGTGCCCTCCAAAGCTCTGTCCTAGGATCCCTGTCTCCTCTCCCTCTCTACCATTTCAGTTAGTGATCTCACTTCCTATGGATTAAATTATCATCTCTACGAAGATGATTCTCAGAACGATTTACCAGATTCCATCCTCTATTCTGGGGTCTTGTCCCATGTCTCCAATAGCTTTCTAGCCATCTTGAAGTAGATATCCCAGACACTTTAAACTCAACATGTTCAAAATAGAACATATTATATCTCGACCCGCAAAGTCTCCCCTTCTCCTAACTTCCCTATTACTGTCAAGGGTACTATCACCCTCAAGTCACAATCTAGGTGTCCTCTTTAATTCCTCACTGCCTCTCAGTGAGGCAGTGTCCAATCTGTTGCCAAGACCTGTCAATTTTATATCTGTAACATTTCTTATGAGCTTTCTCTTCTTTCCCGACACTGCTACCACTCTAGATAAGGCCCTCATCACCCCCTACTTGGCTTACTGTAACAGTCTGCCAGAGGTGGGGGGGAAAGGAGGGAGAGAGAAGGGGATCTCCCTACCACAAGTATGTCCCCATTCCAGGCCATCTTCTACTCAACTGTCAAAATGATTTCCCTCAAGTACAGGTCTGATCACATCATTCCCCCTATCTCAATATTAACTCCAGTAGCTCTCTATTAACCTTAGGATCAAATATAAACCCTGCTTGGCTTTCAAAGCCCTTCATAACCTGACCTTCCTCCAACCTTTCTTATCTTCTTACACTTTGCTCCCCTATATGAAATTCCATCCAGTGAAATGGGTCTCTTCTGTCTCCTGTATAAGACACTCCTGACTCCCTGTATTTCTACTGGCTGTCCTCCAGGTCAGCAATTTTCTACCTCTTCACCTTTCTTCCACAGCTCTCTAGCTTCCTTCATGTCTCAGCTAAAATCAGACCTTTTGCAAAAAAAAAAAAAAAGTCTTTCCAGTCTCACCCAATGCTACTGCCTTCCCACTAAAATTATCACCAATTTACCCTGTAGCTATCTTGTTTGGACATGGTTGTCTGCATATGGTCCCTCAGAAGAATGTGAGCCCCTTGAAGCCTGGGATTGTTTTGTCTTACTTTGTACTCCCAGCCTTATCACACTGTGCCTGGCACATAATAAGCATTTAATATATGCTTGCTACTAGAACATTTTAAAATGTTCATTACTATAACTCTGGTACTTTTGTACTAAATAATTAAGACCAATAACTTTTAAAATTTCAAGCCTTAAAAAACAAAAACAAAACCCAAAACTTTTATATTCAGATCCCCCTCCCCCTCCAGATTTAGACGGATTACAAGTAATTTAGTGAAAAGAATGTGATGAATACAAATCGGTAAGTATTTTGTAATTGTAACATTGTACATGCTAATTCATCTTTTAAGATGATTCCTAACTACTTCCATTTCCCTTTTGACTTACATAAATCAGCATTCTTTCTTGGCTTTAGTTCATCATAGTTTCACTTTTTTTTTAAAGTTGCTTTTGATTTTACTGTTTTACTTATAAATTTATTTGTAATTTTGCTAGAATCAGAGACCTTTTTAAAGTTGATTACATAGCAAATCATGATCAACCAGATATAACTATTTAAAAGTAAATATGATTCTGATGATTTCCTTTCCCTTCATTCAGCTAAATCAGCCTATGCTTCTCTGAATTCTTAAGAAACAGTAAAATTGCATCCTTCATTTCATACAGCTTCTGTTCTGCCAGTCCATGGATACATCCTTTGTCTTAATGTATGTGCCACTGTACAAAGTGCTGCACTGCACAAAAAGGATGATCAGTTGAGCTCAGCTGACTACACTGCAGTGTATGAGTGATGAAAAAACATCACATTAGAAAGAAAGGTAACTATGATGGATATAGAAGAGAAACACAAGAAAATGTAAACTGGTGTCAAGTAAAAGAAACAGAAGCAGGAAAACAACAAAGGATGAGAAAACTGGAAAGTACACGCTGAAAAGCTGTGCAGATCTAATGGCCAAGCTTGACCCCAAAGAAGAGATCTAAGGTGGCACCTCCTCCTTAGCTCCTTGTCACAGAGACTGGGAGAAAAGCCTAGATGACTTTTCCATAGTTTTGCTCAATTTTTTTCTTCCTCTTTTTCCTTTTTTATTTTAAAAGATAACTTTCTGGAATGGGGGGTAGGGATGGGAAGTACTGTGGGAACTGTAGATGATAAAAAAAAAAAAAAAAACCCAAGATAAATCAATTAAGAATTTACTTTTTAAAAATATAAACTTAAATTGAAGACAGTTATTATTGCTCTTATACTTCTCTGGTATTTTGAAATTTGGCACTCAAATTACATTCATGGATATCTGTTTCACTGCCAGACAATTAACATTTTTGCTTTCTTGTGACTATTATCCTTACTTTTCCCAATTATCTATAATGCATATTATGCCAAAAAAAAAAAATTTAATTAAAGAAAAAAAAATTACATCACATTAAGAGTAAAAATAAACACCTCATTATTTCATATATATTTTAACTGAGATAAAACGTCTCACATGAGATATTATTGGAGACAAATAATGTGTGCTTCTAGAACAGGAGTCAACAAACTATTGCCTGAGGGCAATTTTTGTATGTAGAATGGTTTTTAAGTTTTTAATTACAATAAAACCTTTATTTAAAAATGTAAAAATCATTCTTAGCAGTCCTATAGTTGGCTAGTCCCTGTTCAAGAAGATACCTGATCACAAGAATAAGGTTTTGCTGTTGTGCTTATCTGTAGAACCCCATGGATGCTTTAATTCAAGAAACAATGTCTAAAATAAAAGCAGAGTGTATTTCCTATCAGTTCTCTGAATACTAAATAATCAAATCTAAAGATATATGGCAAAAGTCAGCCAGACAATAGAAATTTATTAAATATATGCACCATAGTAAAGAGGCAAAAGTCCTTGCCCTGCCCTTGAGGAGCTAACAATTTGATGGGTGAAACAATTAGCAAATAAATATGTACTATAAACAAGTTATAAGCAGGATAAAAAGAAATAATTAACAGAGAAGGCACTAGAATTAGGAGGTTTCTTTTAAAGGCTTAAAAAGGCTTCTTTTAAAAGATGGAATTTTAATAGGAACTTAAGAAGACAAGGAATTAAGTGGAGATAAGTACAAGTGACTAATAACTTCAACATCAGGTTCCTAAAAGTTCTAACTATAAATACTTACAAATTTGTTTGATGCTTTTTTCCTTGAGTATGAGCTAGGTAGCTTCCCTAGAGGGGGGAAACACACAAAAAAAGTTGGGGTGAATTACCAGAAGTTTCACAGAATCATAAGGACAATGGGATCTCATTTCAATTGCTAACCCAAGTGTGAATTCTCTCTTCCACATGCCTGGAAAAGCTACCTAAGCCTCTGCTGAAAGGCCTCTAAGGATGAGAGATGCCCTTTCTCCTAATGCATCCCTGGGCCCTGGGCCTCTGACTGTTAAGATCGATTTAAGAATGGACTGAAACCTATTACCTTTTAAATTCCACTCAGCAGTCCTACTAAGGTTTGGCCTACAAGGTCCAACTGAACAAATTAATTCCTGTTTCACTTAACAACTTTTTCAGTACTTAAAGTCAAGCTCTGGAGAGGACAAAATCCTATATGACCACCATTCATGGATATTAACTTGCTATGAATACAGCCTAGAACCACATCAGTATTTTTTGGCTATCAAAACACATTGCTGAGTTTTATGTGTGATCCTAGGCAAGTCACTTAACCCCAATTAATTGCCTCAGCCAAAAAAAAAAAAAAAAAAAAAAAAAAAAAAAAGTTCACTAAAACTCCAGGTATTTTTCACATGAAATTATTAGTCATGCTTCCTATCCTTTACCTGTTTAACTAATTTCAGAACCAAAACATAGGATTTTATATTTAACTTTATTACATTTTATTTTATTAGCTTTAACCTATTTTTCCAACATGCTGAATTTATTTTGGACACCAACTGTCATGTCTGTCAGATTATCTAGTCTAATCAAGCTTTTTTTTTTTTTTTTTTTTTTTTTTTAAAGACACTTCTAATAAACATCAATCAATTTACAAATACTAACTTCAGTGAATATTGGAAATGTGATTCATATTCCTAAACATTTTGTAGACTAGTTGTAGAACACTTGCTCTAATTTCTTAAACTTCCGAGGTAAGAAGATGATGTTTTTTTTTTTTTTCATATCTAATAAGTTTTTATTTACCAGATATTTGCAGGGGAATTTTACAACAATGACAACTGTCAAACCATTTGTTCCAATTTTTCCCCTCCTTCCCCCCCTCCAGATGGCAGGTTGACCAATACATGTTAAATATGTTAGAGTATAAATTAAATACAATATATGTATACGTGACCAAAGAGTTGTTTTGCTGTACAAAAAGAATCGGACTTTGAGATAGTGTACATTTAGTCTGTGAAGGAAATCCAAAATGCAGACGGACAAAATTAGAGGGATTGGAAATTCTATGTAGTGGTTCATAGTCATCTACCAGAGTTCTTTCGCTGAGTGTAGCTAGTAAGATGATATTTTTATTACATGTTACATTCCCTTGAGGAAGCCCAGATTTCATCTCACTATACAGATATATGTTAATATTCAGAAACTAGCTTCTCATGTTCCTCTAGGAATTATCATCTATTTCTGATCACAGAAAAAAACCCCAAAGTTTCAAGGCCACATAGGACTACAGCTCCTCAATTGGTTTTGTTGTTCAGTAGTTTAAGTCTTGTCCAATTCTTCAAACTCCATTTGGGTTTTTTTGGCAAAGATATTGGGATGGTCTACAATTTCTTTTTCCAGATCATTTTATAGATGAGGAAAGTGAGGCAAACAATGGTAAATGACTTGTCCCGGGTCACAAGGCTAGTATCCGAAGCCAGATTTGAACCCCAGGAGAGAAATCTTTCAGATTCCAAACCCAGCACTTTATCCACCGTGCCACCCTCCTGCCTCAGATAAACAAACTGTTAAACTCAAAACATAACTCACCTCATTGTTGTGAAGTGTTAAACAGAGTTTGCATTCATAGGAACCCAAATGATTTTTCATAAAATAGGGATCCTAGAAAAGTAAAAATATAATTTAAATAAATGAAATGAAAATCACAAATACGGTAAGATGCTTAACATTACCAAAAGAGGGCAGATAAAACAGTATCCTGTGACCAATTATTTCTTTGGATAGGTGAGACATTTCTTAATTGAGTTACTGGTCACACACACACACACACACACACACATACACACTCCTCCCTCTCCCTCTCCCCCCAAAGACCTGTACAATTTAAAGGAAGGGAAAAGGGAGGAAGAGTTTCTTTTTTTGGCTTTAACAGAAGAATTTTTTCGAATTCCTAGAGACAGCCACTTACCTCTTGGTCAAAGAGAGATATGAATGAGGATAAGGAGGATGAGGATTCATTAAATCAAAAACTTAAGAGTCAATTCAATTTAACATTTTGAATGCATTGGACCCAATGCTAGGTGCTGAGAAATATAGAAACCACTCCTCTCAAAAAGAAACAAACCAAAAAAACTCCCCCAAAGGACCTTATATTTGAGAGAGAAGGGTATAAAAAAGGAGTTTTAGTGTATAATGAGAAGCAGCTCATTCCATTAGGGGAAAATAAAAAAAAGATATTAAACCTTATTATTTGGTTGATCATCATTTTACAAACTGCTATTCTTTGAAAGAGCCAGTAGTATTGGAAAAGATACATTCATTAAAAAAGGTATCAAAATCAAAGAATCACAGATTTTTGGACGGAAGAAAAGATTATCTTATACCAACTTTGAGAAGATATGATATTAATTCCTCCATTCTAACAATAGTTTTTTATTTTCAAAATACATGCAAAGATTGTTTTCAACATTCATCCTTGCAAAACCTTGTGCTCCAAAATTTTCTTCCTCCCTTCTCCTCATCCTCCTTTTCCAGAGAGCATATACTCCAATATAGTTTCAATTCTTCTATACATATTTCCACATTTATCATGCTGCACAAGAAAAAAAATCAAATCAAAAAGGAAAATAATTCCCCCATTTTTGAGAAGTGATCAAGTTTGAAAAGGCAATGTTACTTGCCCATGTTCATACTGCAGAACCCAAGTATCCTGAACTCTCATGAGAATCCAATAGGCCATGTCAGTAGCAGACATTAAGAGTTATAGTAAAATGGAATGAATATGGAAAAGAAACTCTCATGTGCAACTGCTCAGGTTGCCATGGACCTAAAACAAAGGAAAACCACAATTCAACCCTCATATCTTCTTCCTTCAATTTTGTATTGGCATTTTGCTAGAATTTGTGTTTCATTATTAAAAGGCTTAAGATATTGTCCATCCTATTTCTTTACTTCAATCTTCTTATTGTAATCAATAGGACCACACATGTGTCAGAAGAAAACTTTAGTGGATCATTTGGTCCAAGCCACTCATTTTATGGTTGAAGAAAACTGAGAAGCAAAGAGGTTAACTAAAGCAAGGAAAGTGATGATGCTGACACCAGAATGGATTCTCCTGATTCCTAGGGCTATGAGCTTTTTAATATAAGATGCTGCTGTTCAAAATGCAGGATATAAGGAGATGGAATAGAGGAAGCCCCAACCTACCAAGCTGAGATATCATATCAAATTCTAAAAACCAAGACAGCCAGGTGGCTTTTTCAAACTAACATGGAGTAAATTTTACCTTGTTGATATCAATTGTTTCAAGAGCAAGCTGTCTGAGGCGCTCCCTTCTATCTCGGTTGCTCTCAGAAGATGAAGCCACCCCACCACTCCCAGTCTTGCCTCCAGGCCGATGTTGAAAATCCATGGTGATGGTCTTTGGACTTCAGTCCACAAAGTAAAAAAATCTGCAAAATAAGATGGAAAGAACAAGATGAAAATTAACCCAGGGCAAGATTTAAATTTTAGAAATTGGACAAATCCTCTCCAAACCAGTTTTAGATTCAAAATAGAAATACAACATAGTACACCAATGGTAAAAGCTATCACCAAGGGAAATGTAAACCTGCTTATGAACAGCTTCTTGAAATCTAGCCTGAGTCTGCAATCTTCCCTACTTCACTTCCCTCATTCAAATTCTCCACAGTTTCCCCAACACCACATCCTCCATATCAGGTTCAAACTTACTAAGTTGATGGAAAATTTCACCTTCATATCACACCCTCCTCTATAGGAAACTGTCCTCCTTACTCCTTCCTCTGAATTCCTTTTTCTACAAGGTGTTCAGCATCTCTGGTCTATTCAGCAAATTAACTTTTAAAGTATTGAATCTCCCCTTCCCGAAGCCTCAGTCATGTTTTGTCAGTGTGGCCTCCCTCCCTTTCCACCTCTTAAGTTGTTTAATTCAAATCAAATACTTATTAAATGTTTACTCTGTGATCTGGATATAAAAACACATAGTTTTTATATCCAGTACTCTGATATGAGTACTCTGTTCTCAAGGAGCTGACATTCTTGATAGGAGATGAGGAATAAAATATATACAAGTATTACAAGTATTAAGTAAAACACATGGAAAAGCACTAACAGGTGGGAGTGAGGGAGTGGAGGCAAAGGGAAGCCTCCACAGAGGAAGGGGGCACCTGGGTTTTGAAGTAGACATGATTTCTGAGAAATAAGAGTTTTAATAAAGTACACAACAGAGATGGAGGATAGCAGATGTAAAGGCAGAGATGGTGACAGCTATCATTTATATAGTGTTTTAAGGAATGAAAAAAGCTTTGACATATTTTAACTCATAACACACCTGGAAAGGAAATACTCTTATTATTCCTATTTTACATATGAGGCACTAGGGTATCCTGAGGCATGATTTGGTATCATGTCTTCTTGACTCCAAATCAGGTACCACCTAAAATGATCTGACAAACCAAATTGTGAAGGAGAATAAGAAGATCTGAGGCTGTAAATAAAGAGGTAGATTGGACATAGTTTATGTGGGGATTTAAATGCCATGCTGTTTCTATTTAAACAGGAGACAACTTCAAAAAACCAGAGATTTTCTGAGCTGAACAATATACAGACATGTGCTTTGGAAAGTTAATTTCAGCAGCTGTGCAGAAGATTAATGAAACAAAGAGAAAGTCTAGCAAAGCAAGGAGACCAATTATAGCCTTCTAATAGTCTAAGTAAAAAGTGAACAGGTCTAACCTAAAGTTATCTCAGTAAGGGAAAAGGATAGAAGAAACATTGTGGAGATCATAACAATACTAGGCAAGTGACTAAGGAGAAGGAAGAAAGAAAAATCAGATGACTGAGGTTGTAGATGCAAATGCTTAGAAGAAAGATGATTCCTATAACAAAAAAAGGACATGAGAAGAGGAACAAGTTTTGGGGAAAGATAAATTATATTTTAGCACTACTGAATTTTGAGTTAATAATAAGTCACCTTGGTGAAAATTCAGCTAGATGATAATCTAAACACACAATAAACACATTAGAATATGGGAGGGAGGGAGGAAGAAATAGCAGTTGGGGGAATGAGGAAAGGCTTTATGGGGCCTCAGTTGAATTTTAAAGGAAACTAGCAATTCCAAGAAGTGGAAGTAAAGGAGAAATACTTTCAAACATGGCAGACTTCTTGGGACTGATGAAGACATAGAAAAATCTGGAGAGAGAAGAAAAGTAGCCCTGGGGAAAATCTTGAGAAACACCCAAGTTTTGGGGGCAGAAGGAACTGGATGATAACCTAGCAAAGGAAACTGCAAAAAAAGTCACACAACCAAGAGAAAAATCTGGATAGGACAATGTTTTAAAAATAATAATAATAAAAAAGATTAAAGATTTATCCAAGAA
This sequence comes from Sminthopsis crassicaudata, assembly GCF_048593235.1. NCBI lineage: Eukaryota > Metazoa > Chordata > Mammalia > Dasyuromorphia > Dasyuridae > Sminthopsis > Sminthopsis crassicaudata. The sequence goes on along the minus strand of NC_133617.1, from coordinate 54,538,147 downwards.
AAGGAGATGGCCAGTCAACAATGTCAAAAGCGGTAGAAAGGTGAAGCAGGATGAAGACTTAGAAAAGGAATAAACAGTTGAGAGATAACTGGTAACCTTGGACAGAGTAGTTTCAGTCAAATGGTGTAGTCAAAAGTCAGATTAGAATGGGCTGAGAAGTTGAGTGGGAGGTGAGGAAGTGAAGGCAACAAGTGTAGATGGTTTTTTCTAGGAATTTGCCTGTGAACCAGTAGAGAGATAGAGGACGGGAACAGGGTCAAGTGAAGGGGGAAACCTGGGCATATTTATACATAATAGGGAAGAAGCCAAGTGATAAGGAGAGATTAAAGATGAAAGGAACTTGCTGGCTGTCAGACTGATCTACTCAGAAGTGCAATTGTGCCTGTTACTAACCTGCACCCCCACCTCCGCTCCACTGCCCCATTCAGCCAATTCCAATGGCTCCCTCCCTCTTGCTTCCAGGATCCCCTATCCCCATATTCTACAATCCAGTGAGATTGGCCAGACTTGTTCCTTGAATAGGACACTCCATCTCTGACTACTAGTGTTTTCCCTGCTGTCCCCCTCTTCCACTCTATCTCCATTTCCATGTTTCCACAGGTTCCTTCAAGTCTTAAAATGTCCCTTCCAAAATCCCCCTCACTGCTAGTCTACCTCTTTTCTCTTGATAATCTCTAATTTATCTGGTATATGTCTTGTTTGTATAGAATTGTTGTGTGTTGTTTCCACCATTTGACAGTGAGCTCTTAAAAGGTGGGAACTATTTCTTGCCTTTCTTGGTATTCCCAGTATTTCACCCATTGCCTGGCATACAGTGGGTGCTTAATAAATGCTCAAAGACTTAACATCTGCCTTGTTACTTTCCCTTCCAGAACCTAAGTAGCACCAACCTCTCCACTGGCCTCAAACTGAACATGAACACGAGAGGAGCTCCCCTTTATGTTATCTCCTGCAAAGAGAAGGGACACTCCCTTTTTACCACTGCTTTCCAATAACTATCTGTGGGAGAAAGGGCACAAGTAAAAAGGCTAGCCTTGGCAAAGGAAATGATCACCTCATCCCAGGACACTGGAGCAAGGAAGAGAGAATAAGGAATGAAAGAAATGAGACCTAAAAATGTGTAATAGACTGGCTTCAGTTTTCTCAGAAAGATAAGGTAAAGTCATTCAGTGACAGAAATAAGGGATGGGTGGCATATCTGGCTGAAGATAACTAAGTTAGAATGCCTAAAACATGGAGAAGAGCCAATCAGGGGAGAATAGAAGAATGCTTCAAAGCAGTAAAGTCTCATTTAAGATGGCATAACTTTGGTAGGTGGGAAAAGTGAGTTAACCAAGATAAGGAGGATAACTTTTACAAATAAAATTAAATAGTTTTTATAAGTAATAAATTCAATATTTATTACAATCTATTATGTGCACTGTACTATGTGCTAGGGATAAAATAAGTAAGAAGTGCTGTCCTGTTACTAATGGGGTAAGACAACATACAAGCAAAGTTGAAAGGGGAGGCAGGACGGAGGACAGCAGCAAGAACCTGGCATAGGGGCATGACGTTCCATGGAGAAGTGTCTGTCGATCGGACCTTCTACTCTCCGGGGTCCTATGATAACAAAGGACGGAATCAATCTGTTTTCTCTCAGGCACAGTGGGGACAAGAAGCTGAGCTAGCAGGCTGGATAGTTGAGAGTCAGTAAATACCCAAATAAAAGAGACCAACTAAATTCACATGCCCTGCCAATCCCTCTTTACCCCAACATAGCAGGGAATGATAGATATCATAAAATATACTGCAGGTGAAATATGTATCTGAGGTCTATGATCTGAGGCCCTAGGGCAGGACAGTAAACTACAGAGCATAATCATCTAACTTAGGGTCAGATCTTCAAGGATCTGGGGAAATTTGGCAAAGAAGCAAAATATAGCTCTAAGAGTTCTTCAAGGAAGAGTCAGTGCGACAGTAATTAACAAGCGTCTATTACATACAAGCAATGAGGCAGACGGGTGCTGACATACAAAGGAAACAATTCACACTCTGTCAAGGAAGACCACATGTTACACATCAACATATGAAGACTATGTGTAAAATAAAAACAAGGCACTTGGGAGGGAGGGCACAGAGGAGAATTAGGAAAGGTTTCTTGGTACTTGAGCTGACTCCAAGAAGTCAGTCAGTGGATCAACAAGCATTCATCATATACTAGGCCATGTGCGAAGTGTTCAGGAAACAAGCAATAAACAGTCCCTGCTCTCAAGGAGCTCTCGGTTAACAGGGAGACAACAATGTGCCAACAAGGTAAGCGTAAACAAGAGAGGGTCAGTCTGGGAAAACAAACAGAGGGAAAGTATTAAAGAGGATGAAGAAAAATGTCTTACATCAATTGGGTTTTAGTGAAGGAAGCCAGAAGGTGAGAGGGGAAGAGCAATTTAGGCCTGGGAGACAGCAAGTGCCCAAGGAGCGGCAGATGGCCGATGTCCCTGGACTGTGGATTACGTGGGGGCGGGACGGTGCCAGGGGCCGGGTGCGAAGGCTTTTGTATTGGACCTTGAAGGTGACAGACCATTTGAATTTATTTCCAAGAGAAGAGCGCGGTCAAACCTACAGTAAGACTGAGTCGGGGAAAGACAGAGCTTTAGGGGATATGGGGGTTAGCGGGCATGGGCTAACAAAGACTCAGCCGAGGAGACTGAGGAGAGCCAGGGCCAGGCGGTAGAAGCTGCTACACTCCCCAAAGGTACTTCGTCTTCAAATGCACTAGGAGGCCGGTGCGGGATTGGGGCGGGCCCACAGAGTATCTAAGGTTAGGCCTGAAGCCCGTCTTCCGCGCCCTGACAGCAGAGGGCAGTTCCGGCTGCATGGGAGAACGAACGGCGCCGCCAGGACAGCATCACTCACGAGGAGTGATGAGGAAGACTTCCCAGGAACGGGCGGCCCGCCGCCGCCCCCTCCCCCCACCCCCGGCTGAGGGGGAAGACCTTCCCGGGCACAGAGCCCCTCTGACCAGTAGAGGAATGACACCCTCAGAGCCGGGGTAAGAAGCTACCGGAAAACTAACGTGGTTAAGCGGAGGAAAAGGAAATTCAACAGTGTTTATTAACTTTTTGTCACGTTTAAGTTGCTGAGGACCTTACAGTTTACTCAAATACCTAAAATTAAATACAAAATACTTAAAAAGCACATTTTAGTTGTCTCCAGGGAAGTAGGGCCACTGATAATGAGAAGTCTATTAAGAGTAGGGCCAGTATTTCAGTCGAAGCTCTTTTCCAGGCCCACAAGTCCAGCAGAGCCCCTCCCCTCCCCCTTCAGCGCGCGGCCCTTTTCACGCCAGCAGCACACGCCCCCGTCTCTCCCTCCCGCAGTGCACGCCCCCGGGCACCCTCCACACTCCATTAGATGCGGCGCGTCTCTTTCCCCTCTTCCTCCCCCCCCCCCACCTCCGGAGTGATAGGGGATCTTCACGCGACACACCGGGCCTGTGGCCTTTGGGCCGCTTTCCCCTCCCCCCCTTTCTCTCTCCCGGGCCGAGTATTACTCCTTCCTCCTTTCGAGTCCCTCGAACTTCAAAGCGCCCTTTCCCGTCTCCTCACCGGCTTCCTCACGGAAACTCCAAGCGCGGGTCGCGGCCCGCGCCACGAGCCCCTCCGCCGTTATCTTCGCAGCCCGGCGTCAGACCTTTCCTCCACGCATGCGCAACGCTGCGGCAGCTTCTACCGGCGCACGCGCGACAAAGAGCCCTAGCAAACTTTATTGACCGCTTTGCTCACGGACATTTAGGTGGGCGGGGCGCCCCGCCCCTTAAAGCGCTTACGGCCTCCTAAAGCCTTGCTTCCCTAAAGCGCTCGAAAGGGCCGGGGTTAGTTTCTAAATCGTCCCACCCTGAATCCGTGTACATCCGGGTCTTCAGAAATCAAGAAGGAAACGCCCATAGCGGATGCGCGCGCAACTCAGAAACGACAAAACTTTATTGTGTGCAGGTTTTCTCTAAAACTTTATTGGGCTCCCTGGCGACGAACAAAGCGCAGTCCAAGGGGTGGAGAGAGGGAGGAAGGGAGGGGCGGAGCGGGGAGCAGTCGGAGACTGGCGGGTCCCGAGAGGCCGGAGCGGGAACCTAAGTGAGAGCCAGAGCCGGAGCCGGAACCGAATCCGGATCTCAGCCAGGTCGAGGCGCCTCCCCTCCCCCCGCCCGCCTTTCTTCGCTGCCGAGATGCGGTATAACGAGAAGGAGCTCCAGGCGCTGTCCCGACAGCCCGCGGAGAAGGCGGCGGAGATCGGGATGCGGGTCCCCAAAAAGGGCAGCGGTGAGAGTGACAGGGAGGCCGGGCGGGCCGGGCGCCTTGCAGGCAGTGACTCCCGTAGGGCTGCCCAGCTCCGCCCGGGGCCTCCCAGCCCCACCCCCAGGGAAGCCGCGCCTGCTCGCCCCTTCCCCCAGGGTCCGGCCCGTCAGCCTCTCTCCCCTCCCCCCGGGGGCACCCCTGTATTCAGTCTCCCACCCATCGGCCTTCCCCCCCATCCCACCTCCCCTCCCCCCGGGGGCGCCCCTGTGTTCAGTCTCCCACCCATCGGCCTTCCCCCCCATCCCACCTCCCCTCCCCCCGGGGGCGCCCCTGTGTTCAGTCTCCCACCCATCGGCCTTCCCCCCCATCCCACCTCCCCTCCCCCCGGGGGCGCCCCTGTGTTCAGTCTCCCACCCACCGGCCTTCCCCCCCATCCCACCTCCCCTTCCCCCGGGGGCGCCCCTGTGTTCAGTCTCCCACCCACCGGCCTTCCCCCCCATCCCACCTCCCCTCCCCCCGGGGGCGCCCCTGTGTTCAGTCTCCCACCCACCGGCCTTCCCCCCATCCCACCTCCCCTCCCCCCGGGGGCGCCCCTGTGTTCAGTCTCCCTGATCACTGGTCTGAGCCCCCCCTTCCATTCCCCAGCCTCCCGGCTCTGCCCCAGCTCCGAGTACACCCCCTCTCAGGCCGGTGGAGGTCCTGGCTGTCGTCCCCCCCCCCCCTCTCCCGCACAGCCCTGGCCCCCACCCAAACTGGGTGGATGTAGCCAGTCCCTTCATCATCACCTTCCCCACAGCTTCTCCCCTCCCCCCCCACCGTGCAGAACCCCGCCCTCGCTGCTCCTGCCACAGCCCTCGGCTTCCATGAATTTCTGTCCCTCAGAAGTCCCGGGTTCAAATACTGATTGACGTTTGAACTTTAACCTCTTAGTTGCCTCATCTATAAAAGGAAGGCATTCCTCCTAGTCTGGGGATGTTCCCTCTCTAAACGGGAACTTTCTCCTCCTTTAATCTTCGAGCCCCACCCACTTTCCTGATCCAGATACCCACAGAGAAATCCCCGCCTCCATTGTGGTTAAACTGCTCCTGAACCTGTGAAAATGGTATATGGACATGGGGAGGGTCTTCACATGGCCTTGCAACCCCCTCCCCCAACAAACATAAGTGATAAGCCCTGGGAACCAAGAAGACTGCCATGGGCTCCAGTGCGCCCTCAGGCAGGGGGCTTCCCAGCTGGGCAAACCTGAGCGGGTCCCTTCCCCCACCGCCTCAGTCTCATCTGTCAGAAGGAAGGAAATGGCCAATGGCCGGGATCTGTCAGGACACCCCAGAGGGTCCCAGAGCATCCGACACCAGTCCCCCCAGGAGCTCAGTGTGACCCGCCCCCCCAGAGCCTCCCGGTGGCACCTCTCAGACTTCCCAGAGAAGCTCCTCCATCCCAGGGTCGGCCCGGGCCTGCTCTCCACCCTTCCAGATGGCCCCATTCCTTCTCCGCCCTTCTAGAGGGCGGCCGTCCTTGGTTTGGGTCATGGCACTGCCGAGGGGGCCGCAGTAGGAGCGGGGCTCCAGGACTCCCCTGGGTGGCTACCTTAATGTAGATTGCCCTTCCCTCTGGGATGAGAGGAGGGCGTCGGCGTCGGGGCCAGGAAGGGTATTTTTTGGATTTTCCACTTAGTTTTCTTTTCCTGTTCTGGCAGCCCCCAAGAGCAGAGTCTGCTCTCCAAGACACAGTGTGTTTTTCCCAGGGCTAGGGAAGGTTAGGGAAATTCTAAGAAAGGATGCTGTTACTTGGGGGAGAAGCCTGATCTTAGCTGTGCTTGGGGCTTTCTGGGCCTTCCCTGCAATACCAACTTTCACATTCTTTTTTGATTTTTCCCCCAGTGGTGAAGCGGAGACTGGTGAAGCTGGTGGTGAATTTCCTCTTTTATTTCCGGACAGATGAAGCAGAGGTAGGAGGGTCCTGGGCCACAGTCTCCGATAATCTAAAATTCTTTCCCAGTGTTTCCCTACATATGTAGCACCATGGAGTGTCTAAGCTAAGGGGACCGTTATTCCTAGAACATTTTGATCCAGAAAAAACCTTAGCAATCATATAGTCTGATTCAGAGAGTCACATACTTGGCCCACAACACTCCTGATTAAAATGCATTTGGGAAATATTGAACAAAATAAATAAAAATATAACAACATAGATGATGTTACTAGATGGCTTTCTAAGTCAGATCCATAGGTGCTATTTCTAGTAGAGAGTAAAGCCAGCTTGTAAAAGAGCTTTAAAGGCTGAGTAATGTGGCTTATATCTGCCAATAGAGCCACTGGTCGTAATTAAATATGGGAATCAGGTTGACATTCTTGGTAAACAGTGGCAAACAGCATATAGGATGGCCTGCGGTGGGGAGAAGTTTGAGGCATTGAATCCAGTGAGGGGCTGATTAGTAATTTTGGAGAGATGTGGTGAGGACCCAGATGAACAGGACAGGTTATGAGCAGAGAAGGGGTCAGAAAGGAGAAATATTGTGAAGAGAAAAAGGGCAAAACATGATGACTGGTTGGAAATGTGAGATGAAGATGAATGAGGAGTCCAAGAGAATTCTGAGCTTGCAAACCTGGGAGACTAGAAGTTTGATGAGGCCTTCCATAGACATAGGGAGACTTGGAAAGGGAATGGTTTAGGGCAAGGAGTTTTTGACATTTTGGGGGATTATGCCATGAATATGATTTTAAGTGCATAATATAAATTAACAAGATTTCAAAAGAAATCAATTATATTGAAATAAAGTTATCAAAATATATTTTTTTAAGTTACAGACTCCAGGTTAAGAGCTCCTTGTGTGGAGAGAAAGATAAGTTCAATTGTTGACCTGTTGAGAATGAGCTAACCACTTCGCAATCAGAGGGTGTGCCGAGGAGATCGAGAAGTGGTCAGACAGGTAGAAGGCAAGCCAAAACTGGGAGGAGAGGGACGAACCAGAAGAAAGAGTGGTCACTTGCAACAGATAGGTCAAGAAGAATGAAGATTAGAAAAGACCATTGTATTTGACTTTTTAATCTCTTGCTTTTCACTCATCTCAGTCATTCTGGCTCTTCGTGACTCCATTTGAAGTTTTCTTGGCAAAGTTACTGGGTTTCCACTTCCTTCTCCAACTTATTTCACAGATGAGGAAACTGAGGCAAACAGGGTTAAGTAATTTGGCCAGTGTCACATAGCTAGGAAATGTCTCTAGCCAGATTTTTTTTTCTTTTTTCCTTTTAAAAAAAATAGTATTTTGATTTTTTTCTAATTACATGTAAAGATAGTTTTCAACATTCACTTTTATAAGTTTTTCTTTTTATAAAAGTTACAGATTTTTCCCCCTTCCCAAAATGAAGCAGTCTGCTATAGATTGTATATGTACTATCATGTTAAACACATTTCCACATTAGTCATGTTGTAAAAGAAGAATCAAAGGGGGAAACCAAGAGAAAGAAAAAACAACACAAAAAGTTAAAGTAGTATGTTTAAATCTGCATCTAGACTCCATATGAATTTAAGTTTTCGGACTCGGGGCCCATTGCTCTACCCACTCTGCCAGTTAGCTTATATCTATAGTTTATTAGCATTAATTTGGCAATTAAGAAATCACAGACAAGATTTGTGAGAGCCATTTCATTTGAGTGATGAGCAAAAGCCAGATTAAGAGATGATTAAGGAGTAAAGAAGAGGAAGTAGTATTGAGCAGACAACTTTTTCCTAGAGTTCTAGGAGAGCACAGATAAAAGATGACAGCTTGAGGGCAGAGTAAGGTGGGTGAAAGTTTTTGAAGGTTGGGGAACTTTGGTCATGTTTGAAGAGCGTCTGGATGGAGCCATGTGGAGAGGTAAAAAGGTCAAGGGAGAGATTGAGGAGGAAATCTGCTGGGGAAGATGGAAGGAGCTGGGAATTTGGAAAGGAGCCAGCCCTGATATGTTGACGGGTTCCTTTTTGTCAAAGGTAGAAGCAGAGGAGAAAGAGAGGGAATGATGTCAGAGGGTTTTTTGGGAAAAGAGTAGTAGGAGGAGTGCATTAAGAAAAGGAGGGCCTCTCCTGAGAGAAGTCAAGGAATGTGCAGGAGGCCTGAGGGGGAAGAAAAGGTTTGGGAAAGCTTTTAATGCTTAAACCAGTTGTTCTCAAACTTTTGTTCTCAGTATCAGACTATTAAAAATGAATGAGCATCTGTCCAAAGAGTTTTTGTTTCTGTGGGTTATATTTGTATATATTCACCATTTTAGGAAAAAACCTAATTTTGAAATTGCATACCCTCTGAAAGGTTTCAGAGACTTCCAAGATCCTCTGGACCACACTTTGAGAATCATTAGCTAAGGCAAGCTATCAAGCTATCAACTCCCACTGGAGTTTGTGGGCTTGTATGTGTGTCTGGTGGTTTTTGTTATTGTTTATTTTTATAACTATGCTTCTACATAATTGATTTTCTTTATAACCCTGTGTTTATTTTATTCAATTAAAAACATCATTTTGCAAAGGGCTCCTAAGACAAAAAACTGTAACAAAAAAAGATTAAGCTCCCTTGCTTTATATGTTCTCAGTCACCACCCAAGCAGTCTCTTGAAGACAGTTTTAGAAAACATGGAGAGTTTCCCCAATGTGCACAATGAAAATATTTCTGAAAGTTAAAGAATCTTTGGAAATGTTTTACTGGAGCTAGGTTTTTTAAAAACTCAATGAGTAAAAGGGTGCTCGCCCTTGGGGCAGGCTTCCTTGCCTGTGGGTAGGATTTGAGACACTACCCCCTTCACCTGGGCCATCCAAATGCTGCCACTGAACAGTAGGCAGGACCATGTATATGGTAGAAGTTACCCTGGCCCCAGGCTCATAGCACACGTGGGCACTGGGGCAATGCCCTCCTCCAGAGCCTTGGAGGGCACAGAAGATCAGGGCCAGCAAGTGAAGAGCCAGGCCTCAGAAAGTTCCAAGTGCCCTCTTCTCCACAGGCTTCTTTTCTCAGAAGAAATGACGTGTGCCCAGCGGTTATGCCCCTCCCTCTTGTGTGCTCCAAGTGCTTATCTAGAGGCTCAGAGTTGGCTCAGCCATCCCCCTGGCAGAACCAGGATTTGAACTCAAGGCCTGTTCCTCCAGACAGAGAGCATCGTGATTGCTGCACTGGCTTGCAGGGATCTGAGCCTCCCTTTAGAGATCGGGGCCTGGCCACATAGGGAGACAGGGTGATGTGGGACTCCCTCTGGCCAAATTAGCCCAGGCTGCCTCCTAGCAGGATCCTCATGAGGAGATGGGCATGAGGAGCTTCCTTCTATTTCTCTCACTATGATGAGTGGGCATTTTTTTTAGCATTTCCTGGAGACATCATCCAGAAAATTTCAGATGGGGGGCAATTAAAAATGGGGCTCAGAAAAGGGAAATGACTTGCCTGGGGCCCCAGAACCAGGCCTTGGCAGGTCTGGGCCCATCCAGCTCCCAAGTCATTGTTCTTTCCCATGATCCTCCTCTTCTTTATCTGGTGGTGTTCTAGGTGAATCACAGGGATCCCTCCAGTCTCACCTCCAGGTTCCCCTCCCCCCTTCCTTAGGACAGTTCAAGGTCATGGGAGATGTGTGACTGGGGATGGGCCTGGTACAAAGAAGCCCTAATCAAGCTGCCCTTCACAAGGACCAAGCACCTGCTGGGCGAGCGGGGGTGGGGCAGGGGGGGGGAATGTGGGTCTAGGATGCGAGGGGGCCCAAAGGAGGTGGAAGTCCTTCACTAGATCCCAGCCCTGTGACCTGCCAGCTGAATGACCCTGAGAGATCCGACTGAGGAGTGTGTCCCTCCCTCCTTCAGGCCTCTCCCACCCTTGAGGCTGGGGCTGGCCCCAGGTGTCCTGCAGGCCCAGCTTGTACCATTGGTGTGGTGGCTGCTCCCCTTGAGGACCCCCTGCAGAAAGCCTCGCTAGGTTGGGGATGACAGTAATGAGCCTGGCTCTGGTCCCAGCACTGTGCACAGTGCCCCTGCTGCAGACTGCTGGCCCTTCAGTGCCCTCAGGGCCTTTGTCAGGCACATATCTGTGATCTGGCATCCCGGCTGTGCCCGGAGGCCCTCACATCTGTCAGCCTCTCGGGGTCACACCTCACACTTCTAGATGGAATGATTCCTTGTTCTGCCCAGATTGCTGGGTCCCAAACCAGGGCTGTGTAACTGATTCTTTTTCCATTGTTCTGTCCTGCCAGCCCATTGGAGCTCTGCTTCTGGAACACTGCCGCATTACCAAGGAAGAGCCAAGTGGCTTCTCTATCAGTGAGTCTGGAAGGATGCCTGGGGGGGAAGGAGGGACTCCTGGATATCCTGGCACCTCATCTATGTGAAGCCAGGTCCTGGAAGGTTCTCTTAACTTTGGGGAATGTGCTGGGTTCTCTTGTTTCCTCTTAGCCATTCTGGGGCCCCCCAGCTGCCTGACAGGGGAAGAGGAACTGAGCCGCTTGAGCCCCACCTCTCCCCCAGTATCGCCCCAACCTCTGGGGCTACCTCTGCTTGGGCCTCCGATCCTGGCCCAGCCCTGCAGCCCCTCCTCACCCCAGCCCAGACTGCCCTGCCTGGGTGGCTTGACCTTGTGATAGTAGAGGCTCCAGGCTGGCTCCTACCAGTCCTCCCAAGAAACAATGCCCTTTGTAGAGAGATTTGCCACACCCAGGGCCCTCCCTCTTCCCAAGGGCGGCCAGAGCTCTCAGCCTTAGCCCGCTGCAGCTGTGGTACCCACCTGGGAATGTCCCCAGGCCTTACACCTTCACAGGAACTCACCTCATTGCCCCGGTTCTTTGGGAGGACCAGTAACCCTTTCCCCCACTTAAAACCTGGGATAATGGCCTTTCTCAGCCACCAGATTGTATTCTCTTGTAGGAGGGGCCCACAAAAGAGTAAAGCTGCCCTGGCACTGCTGTGGCTTGAAGGTCATCAAGGTGTGATGGGAATGGGGTGGGGACAGAGGGGAACCACAGAGAACCAGGGTTCAAAATTGTGACAGCATGTTTATCTCTGAGCAAATCATTCCCCTTCAGATGCCCCTAAGATGAGGGGATTGGGATAGATCATCAGCTCAGAAACTCTTGGATCTCAAGACCCCTTCCATACACAGCTGTTCTGCCTTTTGAACCTTCTCTTTGGACTAAAGCATTGCCTTTTTCTAGATGTCTTTTTACAGTAAAGATATACTGGAAGGGGAATTTGTCAAGGCTTTAATCCTGCAAGGTGTGTCTAGGCACAGAATCTCAGAATTGGAGGAGCCCATAGAAGTCATCTACCCCAGCATTGATGCAGCTTCTGAATCATAACCTATAACCTCTCTGGAATACCCTCCCCTTAGCCAGCCTTTTCTATAATAGTCATGTCTCCCGTTCTTACTCTGTTCTCTGAACCCAAATGCCCAGTCATTCCTCAGTGACAGTCCAGGAAACTTAAAACAGCCACTATGCTTCTCATTTCCTTTTATGGCACTGGAATCATCCTGGTCTCATCCCCACAGGGACCTTTCTGAAAAAAGTGTGCTGCAGAGTACCAAAAAAAAAAAAAAAAAAAAAAAAAAAAAAAAAAAAAAAAAAGACGGTGGCTCTATTCATCTTTTGGATCAGTTTTTGAGCATGCCATACGGCTGACATCCTAAATGTGCGGCTCACTAAAGTACTGACACTTGTTGTCTGAGCACATTATTTTTTTCTTTTTATTTACAAGGCATAAGCATGGGTAATTTTTCCAACATTGATCCTTGCAAAACCTTTTGTTCCAAATTTTCCCCTCCTTCCCTAGCTAGAAGATAGTCCACTACAAGTTAAATATGCTGAAATGCATGTTAAATCCAATATATGTATACAATATATAACATGTATAACATATACAGTTATCTTGCTGCACAAGAAAAATCAAATCAAGAAGGAAGGAAAAGAAAAACTGAGAAAGAAAACAAAATGTAAGCAAATAACAGAGAGTGAGAATGCTATATTGTGGTCCACACTCATTTCCCATAGTCCTCTCTGCAGATGTAGATAACTCTCTTCATTACTGCACAAATGGAACTGTTTTGAGTCGTGCCAGTATTGAAGAGAGCGACATCTGTCAGAATTGATCATCCTATAGTAACCTTGTCATGTATAATGATCTCCTGGTCCAGCATCAGTTCCTGTAAGTCTCTCCAGGCCTTTCTGAAATCATCCTGCTGGTCATTTCTTACAGAACAATAATATTCCATAACATTCATATACCATAATTTATTCAGCCATTACCCAACTGATGGGCATCCACTCAGTTTCTAGTTTCTAGCCACTACAAAAAGGGCTGCCACAAACATTTTGGCACAAACAGGTCCCTTTCCCTTCTTTAGTATTTCTTTGAGATATAAGCCCAGTAGAGACACTGCTGGATCAAAGTATGCACAGTTTGATAGTCCTTTGGGCATAGCTCAAGATTCCTTTCCAGAATGGCTGGATTCTTTCACAACTCCACCAACAATGTATCAGTGTCCCAGTTTTCCCACATCCCCTCCAGCATTCAGCATTATCTTTTCCTGTCATCTTGGACAATCTGACAGGTGTGTAGTGGTATCTCAGAGTTGTCTTAATTTGCATTTCTCTGATCAATCAATAGTGATTTGGAACACCTTTTCATGTGACATTTAATTTTAATTTGTTCATCTGAAAATTGTCTGTCCATATCCTTTGACCATTTATCAGTTGGAGAATGGTTTGAACTATTATAAATTTGAGTCAATTCTTTATATATTTTAGAAATGAGGCCTTTATCAGGTCCTTTGGATGTAAAAGTGTTTTCCCAGTTTATTACTTCCCTTCTAATCTTGTCTGCATTAGTTTTGTTTTTACAAAAACTTTTTAACTTAATATAATCAAAATTATTTTGTAATCAATAATAATCTCCAGTTCTTCTTTGATCATAAATTCCTTCCTCCACAGATCTGAGGGATAAACTATCCTATGTTCTTCTAATTTGTTCATTCTTTATGTCTAGATCATGAACCCATTTCAACCTTATCTTGGTATACAGTGTTAGGTGTGGGTCTATGTAGTGTTTGGGTTAGTTTTCTGTAGGTCTCTGGACCAGCCTTCGTTTCAGCAGAGTAATCACTATGAGAATAGCCAGGGATAAAGTCCAAATTCTTTATTATCTCCTAGTTTCCTTACCTGGAGGCTGGGCTACCTTTCTAGAGGTCCTCCAGAATGTCTTGGTTTCTGTGGAGGAGGCAAGAGGACCACCACGAAGGTCTCTGTCTTGAGGTCTCTCTTAGTCCGAGGGCTTGTGCTCCAGCCTCCAGTCCTCTCTCTTCTCTGAGTCTGTCTCTGAATCCTTCAGAGTCTGTCCAAGTCTTTCAGGAGAGCCACCAGGAGCCTGACCAAAGATGGAATGTCTCTCCCTCTGTCCTTGTTAGCTTCTTACACACACACACACACACACACACACACACACACACACACACACACACTATTATAATTATATCATTGTAGGTGTGAATCTTGTAGAACTATATTAAATAATAAGTTCATGTACTGAACTAGATAACTATTGCCTCATATATTCCACTGACTTAACACTTTGTGAGAATCCTTGTTTTGAGTATAAAGTTCTGGCCCATAACACGTCTATGCCTACTTTCTTCCATACTAGTTTCTAATTTTCCCAGCAGTTTTTGTCAAATAGTGAGTTCCTACCCCCAAAACAGGGGCCTTTGGGTCTGTCAAACGCTAGATTGCTATAGTCATTGACTATTTTGTCCTGTGAACCTACCCTATTCCACTGATCAACTGCTCTATTTCTTAGTCAGCACCAGATGGTTTTGATGACCACTGCTTTATAAAATAGTTTTAGATCAGGTACAGGTAGGCTACCTTCATTTGCTTTTTTCTTCATTAATTCCCTTGAAAGTCTTGACCTTTTGTTCTTCCAGATGAATTTTTTAAAAATAGTTTTTTGGGAGTTTGATTGATATTGCACTAAATAAATAGATTAGGGAGTATTGTCATTTTTATTATATTCGTGTCTGAGCACATTTCAAACTCGTATGTAGGTCTTGTTAAATTTCATTTTGTTTTTTTTCCCATTATTTATTTTTAGCAATCTTGTCTTTTCAAATTTTGAATACTAAATTCTCGTTCTCCCTCTTTCTCTCTTTTTTCTGTCCCCCTCCCTCCCTCCTTCTCATCCCTTCCCTACCCATTGAGAAGGCAAGCTGTGTGTATCAGTCATACATTTGAAATCATGCAAACCGTTTCCATGTTAGCTAAATCATTTTAAAAAAAGAAGAAAGAAAACAAGAAATTGCACTTCACTTTGCACTCGGAATTGATCAGTTCTCTGGAGGTGGATACCATTTTTCGTTGTGGGTGTTTTGGAATTGTTTTGGGTCATTACAATCATAGTAGCAGGTCTTTCACATCTGATAATCATTATAACACTGCTGTCACTGTGCACAATGGTGCATGATTGTCTTCTGGTTCTTTTTCTTGTAACCCTTCCAAAAATGTTAATGAGTTAGGACTAGAACAGTTTGTTCTTGATGAACCCACCAGGCTGTCTCCTAGGGATGACCATTTCTCTATCTTACATTATTCTTGTGATAAGGATTTTTGTCAGGGATCAAAGCAGCTCACCATGCTTTCAAAGTGTCTACCTTGTCTTGTTATTATTTTGAGAGATTATGTATTAAATTGTTTTTCTGCCTATAATTTGTATGCAAAGTATCTTTTCTGTTCTGCTACTGAGTAAAAGCTACTTAAAACACTTTTTAAAAAATAATAAAATATCTAACTCTTCTAGTTTGAAAACCAAGCTGTTTGCCCATTTCCAGGCCCAACAACTTCATTCTCCATAACTTCCATGAGCAGCAGTAGTCCAGGAAGTAAATGCTTTCATTTCTGGGATGCCGTTCATCTATGCTGATGATTTGATTCATCTCACTTAACCTGAGTTTGGTTCAGTCCATTTTTGTTCTTCCCTTTCTAGGCCGAAGGATCTACTTTTTAGAGGAAACAGGACAAAAATAGAAGTGAAGTGGTCATATCTCTGCTTGCTGCTCTTTGTGGCTACAATAGTCAGAGGTTAGAGAATGAGAGGAAAGGTCAGGCTGTCATCTTGCCTCTCTTAATTTAGGGCCATTTTTGTTATCCTCTGCATACATCTGACTGGGCTCTGTTGTTGCTTCTGTTTCCTCTCTCAGTTCTCTTTGCTCCATCCTGTGTATTTGATGAACCACGTCTATTTTTTAGCCTCCCTTCCCTTCTTTATGGCCCTTGGTAACTGGTTCTCCAAGCTGTGGTGTGGAGCCCTTGTAGTGTTTGAATCCTGGGCACATGCAAACTCATGCAAGGCCAGTCCCCTCATGTTGCTGAGGTCATCTCCACCTCCTGGACCAGCCCTTGAAAAACGAGAATTGGGGAGTTGAGAACTGCCATATCCCTTGCACTGCTTCCAGGCTGGGGAGGTCTCCCCTCAGCTGCTCATGCTTTCCTAGGAAAGAAACCTTTTCCGATCTAGATGCATGAAGACCTGCGTCTATGACATCTGCTTCTGCTCTGGGCCAGCTTCCGACTCCAGATGTTCTCGGGGAGGCATTGGGGAGGAAGCAGGAAAGAGTTGTCATTGGGGTTGCTTCCCAGCTGCTGCCCTGGCAGGTGGCCCAACATGGTACCCTGCAGCCAGGGCTTGCTGTTGGCTGTCCCCAGCTCAGAGGGCCTCCTCTCTCTTGCCCTTACAGGTTTCATTGAGGAACCTGACAGGAAGTACTACTTTGAGTGCAGCAGTGAGGAGCAATGTCAGGAATGGATCGATGCCCTGAGAAGAGCGAGGTGGGTTTGGGGGCTCGGTTAGAATTGCTGGCAGACCTCGAAGCTTTCATTAACATGATAGGGAATGGGTATTCTGTAAGAGAAGTGAGGGGAGGGTGTCCCCAGTTGGGGGGGCAGAGAAGCAGACACAACCTAAACACAGATCTGAAATTGGGCCCTCTGGGCACCTTTCCTTCAGAGCCATGGGTCTTGTGGAGGTGTGTGGACATTAGAATTCCCCTTTTTGTTATTAAGCTATCTAATTCTATTAAGACTGTCTAGGAACCCATGGCCTCCCTGACTCCCCTTCTTTGTGCCTCTTGCTTCCCAGCTATGAGTTCATGCGGAGAAGCCTCATCTTTTATAGGAACGAGATCCGGAAGATGACTGGAAAGGTGAGTATCCCAGGAGAGACCTTGTCATCTTGAGATCCGGGTTTCTGATACACCCTTGGTTGACAGGGCAGGATAATAGGAGGGACGGAGGTTTGCAGGAGGGGCTCTGCTCCTGGACAAAGTCACCATCATTTTTGCCACCTGAACCTCAGTGTTCTGCACCCACCTCCTTCAGGATTATTCAACCTCAGTCTCCTTTATGGATTATTTCTGAAAGTTCATTTTGGCCTTCATTGATAAATGGGAAATTGAGCATAGGATTTGTTCTCCTCTGAATACATATGATAGGGCTCTGTTGCTGCTTCTGTTTCCTCTCTGAATTCTCTTTGCTCTATCCTGTATATTTGATGAACAATGTCTTCCCACCCCCATCTGTGTCCCCCAAGTTTGGTGTGGAAACAAGAACTGTACTGGTGACCCAGTTAGTGAAAAGCGAGTCCCTCCTTCCCCTCCCCCCAGGTTATAGAACTTTGCCAAAGTTCCCTGGAGATTCTTCTCTCCCCCAGGACCCCCTGGAGCAGTACGGCATCTCTGAGGAGGCCAGGTTCCAGCTGAACGCTCCCCAGGCGTGAGCATCTCTGCTAAGGAGGAAGTCCACCTTGTCTGCTCCCTCCCAGCACTCACCCCAGTGACTATGGGAGGAGGGGAAGGGGGGAAGGGAAGAAAGGATTTTACAGACCTCAGGCCTTCTGCACCAGCAGCCCTCATCCCGGGACTGGTGGTGGGTACCTGGATCATTTCAGCCCCGTCTGGGCCCAGGAGGAGGAAGGCGATGAAATGTGCTTCTTCTTCTCTAATTGAAAACTGTAACTAAGGATTAGGGTGAGGGCACCCACAAGCCTCCTTCCCTGGAGCCAGGTAGGGCCTGGTGCTCCCCTGCCTCGAGGGCTGCAGTTGGGCTCTTGGCAGGAAGGGATGGGACTGAGCACCCATCTTCTTGGACAATGGCCTCTTCTTCTGCAGGTGAGTGGAGGCCCCTTCCCTCCTTGATTCCTCTCCTCCCCTGGCCCCAGAGGCTGTGAGCTTGCTACGTGGCCTTGGACAAGTCACTTCCCTAGCTACAAAAGTGGGCAAACCAGTTGGTTTCTTGTGAAGTCCCATGCCAGGTGGGCCAGAGGCGAGAGGAAAAGGTAGAATAGGGTTAGCAAAAGGCTCTTGGGACACTGGGGGCCACCCTCCACCCTGAGAGCTGGGCTCTTCTCTGAGGTCTCAGGCAAGTTTCTTCCAGTGCTGTGGGGGCAGCTAAAACCCAGAAGGGGTGCCATGGGGTTGGCCCCAGGCCCCCTAAGCTAAGGGGGTGATCGAGGTAGCAGAGTTTAGGTGGCCTTGAGCCAAGGATGCTGGCTTCTGCCCAGGTGGTTTTGGCAGTAGAGGCTCATCAGACTTCTCTGCCTCCCGCCTACTTGAATGTACGCTACTAGATGATGCTGTGAAAGGGGTGGCAGCCCCCATGTGATGCTTAGTTCTTCCTTTGGGTGCTCTCCACCACCTGCAAACTTTCCTTTGCATATCTGCTTCAGTTCCCTCAGGGAAATGGCTCTCCAGGTGCTGTCCTAGGGAGATTCTTATGGATTTGGAATAAATGTATTTTTTTTCCAAGATGTCTTTGTAATACTCCTCTCTAGTAGGACAAAGGTCAGGCTTGGGCCCCCTCCCTCCCAGGGCCCCGAGAGCAACCGAGAGCAACCACAGAGAATCCAGTTTCACACTCCCTAGACAGAAGGCAGACCCTCCCAGTCAAGTGAGAGCAAACTTCCAAAAACACTGGCCAGACCAGAAACGCCCATGTGTCTCAGGAGGGCCTTGGGCAGGGCAGGGGCAGTGGCTGGAAGACCTAAAGGCAGGAAATGAGAAGGCAACAGCAGGTCAGCCTTCTCAGTGAGGGAAGCTCATGAGGCCATTAGGGATCTCCCTCAAGTCTCAGTGCAGGCAGACTGGCTTCCTGCTTTACTTCCCAGGCTCCATTTTGAGGAGAAGTTGGGATGGGCTCTAGGAGGCTGCTAGATTCCTATCCTATCAAAGACAATGGACCCGATGGCTAAAACTGAACCCAGTCACAACATCCCAAATCTGATTTCCTCATCAGTGACAGGTTCAGAGAGAACGTGAGAGTATTGTGTAAAAGAGAAAAATACAATCAGGGTTCCATCATTTACATCTTTAATTTTAAGGCAGCTTTATTGGGGTTAAGGAGAAGGGAAAATATTGCCTAGGTGAAGCTAAAACAAAGGCTGTCAGGCAAGCCCTGGGTTTGGATGTGTGGGTGTGTGTGTGCGTGTGTGTGCGTGCGTGCACGCGTGCACACGCACATGTGTGAGATGCCATGATGGAGCCACATTAGAGTACCCAGTTATTTAGCTGGAGTGGTGAAAGGGTTGGGGTCCCACGTGTCTTCTCAAGCATGAACATAACATAGGGATCTGTGATAAGAAAAGGAGCTATCACATTCCTATCTATCTAATTTTAATATTGAATAAAAGTTCCCATTAAAAACAGATACAAGTGAAAATAAATATTTTATTTGAGTCTAGAGGTGGAAATGGAGAATGTTAAGGATTTCCCATGGGAAAGGATGCTTAAACAGGCTGAAGAGGGAAGCAAAATAGCAATACACACATTTAAAATAGATTTTTAATATAAAGGCAAAACTTAAAAGCATCTTCTCAATTACAAATTAAGATAGACATGAGGAACTGAAACAGAAGGGAAAAATCTTTTAAATTCTGAACTGTGAAGAATTAATTACAAGCATGAAAGGGGAAAAAGGATCAGGATTAGCTATTTCCTACTAAAAATGAACGGAATGACAACGTCTGACATAAATTAAGGGAAACAATTTGAATTTTAAATAAGTCACAAATTCATAGGCTAAAGCATATAAACTAATTGCTATTGACTAGGAAACATCCCATAGCACGTGTCCTAAGCAAGACGTGGGGAGTGTGTGTGTGGGGGGGTGAGGGGGTGTTTGTTTTTTATCCATTCTGGGGAAGGGATTGGTTTAGTTGTTAACTTAAAAGTTTCACAAATCAATTCCCAAACAATGTAATTTCATGACCTGCTCCATTTCCTTTAACAATCCTCTGCTCTTCAATAGCTCTAAATCCCATGTCTAAAAACCAACTGGAAAGAACAAAGACCAAAGTGTTTTCATAAAACCAAAACTTGACCAATTTAGCTAAAGGGACTGCAAACCCCTAATTCTCTCATGAGCTAATAAAGATCTTATATTTCTCCCTTCCCCTGTTCTCTCTTATAAAGCACCTTTATGAAAGGCTAATCTCAGTGAAGCAAATAGGTATGCCTTAGAGTCACAGGGCAACCTAAAGGGATAATAATGTTCAATATATCTTAAATTATTTATCAGCATTTAAAGTAACACACATTTTTCCTTCAAGGAGTGAAATTTTTTTTTTCAATCCCTAAAGAGTTTCACAAAGAGCATATACCAGGAGTATAATTCAGTTTAATTATGGGTGTTTGTTATGTTCTAGTAGCCACAGTAATATCCTTTACTGCAATACTCAAGTCAGTGTATGTATGTGAGAGATAATGTGTGTATGTATACACATTTTTTTTAAGATGTAGAGAGTATAAACAAAAATGGCACAAAACAGTAATTCATCCAACATGTTTGTGAAACAACCAGCCACCATTCAAAAGGCTGTGCAGTGTGTGTGTGGAAGGACTCCCAATATCTTTAGATAAACACCTATTAAGGAGTCCTTTTCCATTTTAGTGCTGTAATGACAAGTCACGGAGACTGATTTTTTCCTTCTAGCCCACTGGAATTGGGGGGGGAGGGGGAAAGGAGGGCCTGCTGGTAAGGGCAGAGCTTATCACCTAATAGCTTTTGGCCAGGAGGAGGTGGGGGAAGGACCTAGAAGAGGAAGATCGGTGTCTGGTCACTGAGCCTGGAGACAAGTGTTGATACCTTGAAACTCGATGTTCCTTAACACAGGAGGCCAAAAAGGAAAGGAACAATAGACCTACTTTGTGCAGAGAGATGTGATGATTCCAAGCTCATCTATCCACAGCTTAGCACCTGGGAGCAAGGAGAGCACCAACTTTATAGGAAGGAGGGAGGGGAGAATTTCCCTCTTAATAAGTTTCTTTTAAAAGCTGATAATAGCACCATCTTAAAAACTGGTCTTTTGCTCTAAAGCCCAAATCAACTGTGTAAGTTCCCTACAGGGTCAGACCAATCCTGTTTCCCCTCCCCCACAGTGAGGGGGAGGGCCTCTTCCAGTTGTGGCAGAAAACAGGTGGGAAGTCTCCAGGAGCACCCTGTTCCAGGTTGTGGTCACATCAATATCGCCTCTGGCTTAAGGGAACTGCCAGGGCCTTCACAGGGAGCTGGGGGGCAGGTGAGCAGAAAGGAAAAACACTTTCACCATCCAGCAGACTACTGGCAGGCAAAGCTGGTGAAAAATCAAAATGAGATCAAGTCTTTGGGGGCCATCTGTGGGCTTTTGGAGAGGACACTCGGGGTTCTGCTGCCCCCAGGTCTCCAATGGTTATCAACTTAGGCAAAGCAGGACTACTCTGAGCATCCAACAGTTCATAGCCCCTCCAGAGATGATGGATCTACTGAAGGTGAAGATGGACAAAGCAAATGTTCCAGAGAACATGATTCAAGGAAAAATGACCAGGAATATATTATATATGAGTGCCCAATACAGGAATACCTTTAATAACATACCCAAAGGGAGCTAAGACTTTTCAACATGGACTCAGAGCAACTGACAAAGAAAGGCAGCCATTCTCCACTTCTGCTCAACAATAATCTTGGGAGGGGAGGGGACAGAACAGGCCAACTAAAGAGACAGAGACAGATCAGAACTAATTATATTTTTCAGGCCTTTCTTGTCTGACTGGACATACCTTGTTACCCTTGGCCCAGTCACTACGAACCTCATTACCCCTTAAAGAGCAGTGAGAAGAGCCCTGGCAACCCCATTCTGCCACTCCAGAACAGTGCAAAGCATGCCCCCCCCCCCCCCCAGCTAACTCAGCACCAAGGTCCCTCAAAGAATCTAAAAAGCTCTTTGTTCAAGCTCTGCAACAGCGCACCTGCCCCTCTCAGGAACTGGGAGGAGGGATGGCCAAGTCAAGTGCTCTGAACTGAAGGGAAGAACAATATTTGCTGTCTCATTCCTTCAAACAACTTACATTGTTGGGGAACCAGCAAAACAACCGGGACAAGTTCCTTCTTGGAGGAAGAGAGTTCAGCTGGTGGGTTTACAATGTTGCTTTCTAAAGAACATTAATTAATTTAGATGGTGATTAACATTCTGAGGACCTAAAGGTTGTGAGAATACGAGGTACAATTTTAATTGTTTTATTTCCTACTTTAGTTCCCAAGAGAAAAGAAAGTTGAAGCTTGGGCCTTACTCAGATACTTGCTTGAGGTTCAGGGAAAGTTCCAGTGGATGAGGGTCTAGATCCAGCACATGAGAGCTGTAATGGAGGGGTCTGTCGTAAAACCTAGAATCACTTCAGAAAATCTTTCTAGCCCCAAGGCTTTACCTCGGCTCTTGACTCTGGCAAATCCCAATAGGAGAGCTGGCTTCCTTTTTTCCTTCCAGAAACAGCTTCATTTAAATCACCTTCAGGCCAGGAGGGCTAAGTCAAAGATGGTTAAGCCTTCATCCTCCTTCCCCCACTCTCCCTAACGGCTTCCCAATATCCACACTTGAGCACTGGGTCTCAGTAAGAACAAAGGCTAACAGCAAAAATGCCCAGAATGGTGAGCATTCTACTAAAACAAAGTCACACAGACCCATTACTAGAGTCCCTGCTTTAGTTCTTGGATGTTGGAGTCCCAATGGCTTTCTGTACTAGCCTTTAAAGAACAAATCATCCTCAAGGGAATCAACATGTGGGCTGATCTTTTTACCAGAATGGCCCTTGTGATTTTGTATGCAAAGGCCGGCAAGGGAAAAGCCATGGCAGTTGGAGAGCTAGGAGTGATGAACACCCCGGCAGAAACCAGACAACTAATAAACCAGCTAATTCTACAAGTCTCACCTCTCAGCCAGAAAACACTGATAAATGTACTATTAACTAGGTTTGCCAAATAATCTCGTGTTTAACTTTAGCCACCAGTTGAATTCAAACACAGGAATGTTTTTGGTCACAACTAAATCTGTCTGCAACCTCAGTCCTTAGCTGTTCTGAGCCATGAAGAAGTATTTTTCCTTATCCTGAATCCCAATTTATATAAACCAAAAGGAATGGCAATGGCTTCCCCATTTTACATTGCTCCAAACCCATTTCTGCCATCTTACAAAGATACTAGTTCTATGTATCATGTCAAGAGACGGCACGATAAGATTGCCCACAACTCAATTCAAGCACATTCTTTTTTCGTGGGGTTCCTCTCCAAGCCTCAGGGACCCAAAGACACAAATCCAGGTTTCAGGCTCCACAGTACCAGTGCCGGGAGATATGCCACTCTGATGGTCATGAGTGACTAGGCTTTATTTCACGAATTCCTGGATTTCAGGGAATATTCCCCACTTTTATTAAAAGTGACCAGAATGTCTTCCCCAGCTCCTCCTACACTCATTTCTTCCCAACAATCCTACTCAATCTGCTAATTTTTACCTAGTGATGACAATTAAACCTTCAAGTCCCTGTGGCTGAATGCACGAATGGGGATGGGAGGAGAGAAGAGGGTTGAAGAACCAGCTGGGGAAATTCTGTAGCAGAGGCTGAAGCTTGGAATACCTAATCCAGCAACAAGAATCTAAACACAATTCTACACAGAGAACATTCCCAGACACAACATGCTGGGTTGTAGGCAATAACCTGATTCAGAGAGACACAAGTAAGAGGAAGTATTATCAAGATTAGTTATTTAATTCATTACCAATTAATTGATGAAGCCTAACACAATGTGGCCAAGCTGAAGAAATAAATCAAGAACATCTGGGGAGGAAACTTGTTTCTCCATCCCAGGTCTGTGCATGAAAACAGAATGCTTCAATAAGCTTTGTAGGAATGGATCCGAGGAGGCCAAAAGGCTTCAAAAGCCTCTGTAAGCCATGACGGAACACTTGCTTAGGCAGGGGTACACTGGGTCTAGTCAATATACTACTGCAATTCATGGTTTTTGCCATTTCCTATCTGAGTACTTGGTCCAGTCCATGATACCTAATCTCAAAATGAGAAGCTTAAAAATGGAACCTATACCCTTTTTTGTGCACTTGAATAAATAAAAATGTTTTGTAATTTTTTCCTCTCTCTTTTTTTTAAAAGTTTACTGTGCATTATACAATCTAAAAATAAATGAAATCAAGTATATGAAATTTATAAATTTTCATCATATCTCTATAAAATACTGTCACTTCCTTAGTGTGACACTTTTCTGTACACAGAACACCAGGTCACAAGACAACAATTTTGTTGCCACATCATCAGATCGGTGCGTAATAAGATAGTCGTGTGGGATTTGTGTGTGTGTGTGTGTATCTATGTATGTATGTATGAGAGAACTACCATTTATACCTACAGAAAAGCAAAGAAATACAAAACAAAAAACAAATGCACTTAGTACAAAGGCCAAGCCACCTGGGGATCAAGTATCAAAAAATTACTAACAAAATACAGAGTACTTTGAACAAAAACAAAAGCTGAGAAATTAAAACTTGCCCCAGCTTAGGAATTAATGTCCAATGTTGCCATGTAGAATTAAAATGGGCCTGACCAACACCAGTAATTATGCACCCTGTTCATATGCCAATGACACCCCCAAAATAATGGGCTAAAAGAATTAACAGTATAGCAGGTAAAATTCACAGTGACAGGGGAACTCAGTGATGAGGGCATGTGAGGGGGACAAGGAAAACATTTAATGAAACTAGCTTAAGGTATCCACAGTTCATGAAGAACTGTTTGGTTGAATGGTAACAAGGACTAAAGACCAGGCTGTCTAGTAGCTGGTCGAGAAAGTGGAGAACAGTTGTTAAACATATAGAGTAGCTTAAAGGAGTTGTTTTTAAAAACAAAAACAAACGTAAACCACCAAGGCCCCAAATTCACACATCAACTTTTGTTGCCCTCACTTTTACAGAGCAGGTAAAGCCTTTGGTAAATGAACAGAGTGACTTGAATAAATAAAGCAGACTTTCCCAAGAACAATATTTGGCATTGGTCAACCCTCGAAAGTCAGCACCAAGGAGAACTACAGAGGCACAGTTCTGATGGATGAAA
Source organism: Sminthopsis crassicaudata (assembly GCF_048593235.1). NCBI lineage: Eukaryota > Metazoa > Chordata > Mammalia > Dasyuromorphia > Dasyuridae > Sminthopsis > Sminthopsis crassicaudata. The sequence goes on along the minus strand of NC_133617.1, from coordinate 54,513,472 downwards.
TAGCACCGAGAACAGGCTGTTGACATCTCTGCTGGTGTGCCAGTCCTTTATATATATCTTATTTATTTATATATATTCTTATATTTAGTTATTTATATTTTCTTAATAAGTTGCCTTTTATGACTTAGATGGAATAAAATAAGTCAAAATTGTTTTTACTTTTTAAAAAATGATAAATACTTTATCTAAAACTATCAACAATACAAACTGGAGCCTTTAAGCCATTTCTTCTGCAGTTTTTTTAAAACTCCGATTCACAGTAGAATATTCTTTACTCTGTCGTACTTTAAAAAAATTTTTGTATATGTTGTCATCCAGTAGTTTGTGAGTAGAAACCCTTGCAGGCCAGGTGAGCACCTTTCAGTGGAAGCTGTGTGAGTTGGTCCACGATGTCCTTGCATAGGTCACATGGGGTTGAGGTAGAAATTCTAGTTACCTAGAAGGAGACATCAGGGAAGGGAAAGAAGCAAGCAAAAAAAATCAAAATTTATCCCACAATTTTCTATCACTAGGTTGGCCAGGAAAGTCAATACTCCTATGAAAAAGTTTATCACAGAAACTTTGAGGTATATGCATGGCAAAATGAAAAAAAAAAAAATTTCAATTTTTAGAACTAAAAGTGGTGGAAGCAAATGGAAAGGAAAATGAACTCCAGAAGATGATGTGACTTCTCCCTTTTACTTAATGGAATGAGGTGCTAGGTCCGGGAAACATGTTCACATGCACCTTGAGCTTTCAGAGAACAGATAACTGAACTACAGCACCCCTTGTATGCCAACAGTCACTGCGGCACAGCACCCCAACACCAAGCAGAGCTACAAAGGCAGCCTGTCCTGGGAGAAAACTGGTAGCTCCCAAAGGGGAACTAGGCACTGCCCATGACTATACTGGACAATTTCTGAGAAGCCTCTGTGTTTGTGTGTGTGTGTGTGTGTGTGTGTGTGTGTGATGTAAGTATATCTGTGTGTTGTGTGCATGTGTGTCTGCGTGTATGTGTGTTTGTGTGCATGTGAGTCTGCATGTTGTATGTGTCTGCGTGTGTGCACACTGTATATCTGTGTGCTGTATGTCTGTGTCTGCGTGCTGTATGTGTGTCTGTGTGCGTGCTATGTGTGTGCGTCTGCATGTGCATGTGTGCACCCCAACTCTCCTCATCAAGGAAGTGACCAGAAGGCCAACACCCCCTAAGACCACAAGAAGATACACGGCAATAGGGGGAGGACATTGTGTACTCCCTTGAATCACCAGCTAACCCAACCTCCTGCCATCGTTCCAGGCAGGTTCTGACCAAGCTGGTTTTTAAGGAGGAGTTCTCAGTTTGTTGGGATGAATCAGGGAGTGCAAGCAACCAGGGCAACGCTGAAGCAGCAAGAGCAGCTGGCTTGGGAAAACAGAAGCAAAGCAGGATTTCTGAGCTGGGCTGATGGGACTCAGTCAACTCATACACCAGTTTGCTTCCAGGCCCCCCTGTGCTACAGAATATGACAACAGTCACAGCAAGAGTTACAAGTTAACTAGAAATTTTTTTTCAAAATGCCTATAACACCCAACAGTACTAAAACTACAAGTAAGATTAATATTTCACTTCATGTGTCAAGCCTTATAAAGGTGGGTGGTGAGGAATGGTGAGGGAATAAGAGCCTAAGTCAGGAAGAAAGACTTCATAGTGAAGAACATCTTATCAGGGACTGAACAATGTCCAAACTACCACTTATTCTTGAAGGGTCAGTGATTCAGGAGGTGCTTTCCTCCACTGAATGATTTCAATCTCCTAAATTTTGAGGAGTTGCTGAAGCTGAAAAACTCATCACCCCAAAACCAAGTAGATGAGGAGCTTTTCTACCCAATATATACACTCTGTTTCAAAGGTCTGGGTGCAGTTGTAAGCTACAGAAACTTAAAAACATCTAAAGCACCTATATCACCCTGCCTAAACACAGAATCTTTCCAATTCCAGAGAATCTGCCAACATTAAACCCTACTGGAAGTTTGGGAGGATACAGGAGCCAGGCATTAGAAACATGGCTGTGTGTTGTGTGTGTGTGTGTGTGTATAATATAAATAAACAATGGCCATGCCTTTTTGTAGGGGTGGGAGGGTCGTTTATTTTTTGCAGAGGGGACCTGTCTTAGAGACTGAGTAGAAGTTTTATTCAATAAGCACTAACCTGTATGATCACAACTTGAAAAACTGAACTAGATTTAAACAACCATCCCAGCTCAGAATCATCAGCAAAATTGGGGCCCAACTTCTCCATTCAGCTTCAGTGGAGTTCTTTGCAGATTGCTCCTTTGAGTTTATGCCTGACAAGGTGCTAAGTTAAGAGCTACATCATGGATACTTTAATTGACTTGCACAAGAGTCTGGGAAAAAGTATTTATTTCAAGGCAAAATGTAAACTTTGGAGCTGTTAGATAATCAAACCTGGCTGGATTTTCAAGATGACAAGAAACCAGAGAACCAGAGATTTCCTTTTTTGCTATTTTGTGTATGAAATGAAATTATAGCAATAAGAATAAAAGCCAGCTGGCCAGCCACATTTTAGACTAATAGTCAATTTGTGACTTAAAAAAATAAACTTCCAACAACAGGCAATACACACACATATATAAAAGACGGTCATTTCCCTAGAGCCACTGTTACCTGATTTAGAAAATCAGAGGTACTAAGTTCTGTTTGCTAACTGTTGGCAGGGGAGCTATTGAGGAAAAGAAATTGTTGAATTATTGAGTTTATCCTATTCCCTTTCCCAAAACTCACACATGACCTGCATCTACATCATCTCAATACATACACCACGAGCACAGGAATATAAAGATATCTGAAAAGAACATGGGAGTTATCAATGGCACGACTAGTGGGTTGAGCTGTTCGCTGCAGGGCTTTAACCGAGTCACTGGAGCACACGTTCTACTTAAAGGCCATATGCTACACAAGTACGGTCCATCCCAGAAGGGATAACCCACATCTTTTTCAAATACGCAGTGGCTAAGAGAGGCCAAGGAAGTCACACCTTGAACGGGCCCCTTCTCACCTGGATGACCCTGGGAAAGAAAATGAGCTGAGGTGTGTCTTTAGAGAGAAGTGACAGGTGACCCGGCAGAACCCAGCAGGGGAAGGACCACTTAGGGTGGAGTCTAGAAAGGTCATCAGGCAAAATTCCAGACCTTAGGAGGGAAGAGAAAAGGGCCACTTAGGCCCAGCCTGCTCCAAACTAAATAAAGAACAGGGAATGCCCGAACTAAAATCATGAGCCTCCCCAAGGATCATCCCAGGGAGCCCAGAGCTAGTCAGGTGCTGCCCGAGTCCACAAGTCCGAGGTCAGGGTACCATGCTTACACAGATGGGTTCCTGGGCAGTCAGACTAACTAACAGCAAAGAGTTGCTTCCTGCTCCTTCATCAGCACTGTGCCCTCAAGCTGTAGTCACCCCCAGTGCCCTTCCAGAGGCTAGCACCAATGAGGAAGGGGCCTGTGGCGTCATCACGGCTCATGGCACAGGGGCCCACAAAGTGGCGACCTGTCCTCTTGGGTTGGGTCAGGATGACAGCTCTATTACCTCAGCAGGCCTTGGACAGAAGGAAGACCTTTGCAACTACTTGACCAGATTGACAAGCCCCGTGTATTTCCAGCTGCTGAACACATTTTTGGGCCTCCTTGGCATTTGATTTGGAGGGTTCCCGATGAGCACAAGGAAGGGATGCAATAAAACTCATCCCACTCTTCTGGCCATGGGGGTGAGGTGGGGAGGGGGGCTGATCCCCAAGCCCCAGGAAAGCCTGCCCGGGCAAACCCAGATTCCTAGCCTGACCTCAGCTGGTCCCTGGCCTCTGTGAAAGGAAGGGAATTCAGTTTTGTGCAAAAACCACCTAGTTCGGCTCTAGCCTTACCTTACATAATATGAACTGCTAGCTAAGCAAGCTCTTTATCGCGGCTTAACCCCAGAAAGGTGCGAAGCGTAAGGAGACTGCATGCCAAGGGTAACCCACATAGCGGGTGGGCCAGCGGCGTCGGACTGCGGGACCGCGGGTGCAGCCTGGGCCAGGGCCAAACGGGGCAGAGGCTGGTGGTGGACTGTGAAGGAGGGACGGGAAGCTTTGTGAGGGAGGGAGGCCAGCTTGATAGACAGAGAAGCGTTAGCCTGGAGAGAAGCAGCTGAGGAGGGGGCAACAAAAGCTTTGTTAGCAGGAATGGACGTTAGGGTCTGCAGAAGCCCCGGCTCCGGGTTAGAAGCAGCGAGTAACGGAGGTGGGGGAGGTAATGAGACGTTAGGAGGAGGAGGAGCAGGGGGAGGAGGATGCAGGGCAGGCTGCACAGGCACTTGGTTCAGGTGCTGGGGGGCTCTAGCCTCGCTACATGTTCCTATGCTAGAGGAAGGGGCCTGGAAGGAAGAGGAAGTGGGGGTGACCACAGCCTGCACTGGGTTTAAGCTTAGCATGGTGCTGCTACAGACAGCACTGCTGCTGAAACTGGCTCCAAACTGATGAGAAGAGGCAGAAGGCACCGCATGGTTAAAAACACCTGTAAACGGGAGAAAAAAACTGAGCTTCAACAGAGAGGCATTGTCCAGGGATGGTGAAGAAACCCGTGGGCCAGGGCCCACCCACGCAGGCGCACCCACGCACCCCCCATGGCACAAAGCTATCAGGGGAGAGCCTAGTCCCCTAAGGGCAGCACGCCAGGGAGCAGGTCCGTGGGCTCCGGAGCTCCACTTACCTTCCCCCTGACCGAGAAGAGGCCCTAACCACGGCTGGAAGAAGCTCCTCTTAAGGCCAGGGCCTGAAAGGGGAGGGAGCAGCCCACACATGGCCCTTCTTGAAGAAAAGACAATTAGGGAGTCTGGGGTCTGCTTGCTCCATGTTTAATGTCATGTCCAGAGAGGACCAGCAGGAGCCTGGGGGGGCCGGAAGACGCAGATACCTGTGCTTCTGAACAACCCAAGACCTTGAAATGAAGGCTATGCAAACATTCAAACAGCAGCCTCCCCAAACACTGGGGCTTTATGGTTTGGGCCGAGGGGCAAGAATGGCACGCTACAAGGTGTGCATACTTATGATTGGTCAGATGGAAGTCAGAAGCTGCACCATGCGCAAAGCAGCTGGATCACAGAATCTGGAAATGATTATAGGCAGGCAAATCACCTCATTTTAACAAAAAGCCAGGAAGCTGTCTACATTCTTTGTGTGTTTGCTTAGGGTGGGGGTAAGGAGGGGAAGGAGAGAGCAAATTAAGGAGGGAAATAGGGGTAGAAAGACAAACCAAATGTTCCCTCAGATTGTAACACGTAATTTGTGGTAATTTGAGGTTCCTTCTGAACGGTGCATAAAGTGTGGGTTCAGAGGCCAAAGAGACAAAAGCCTCCCTTCTGTTACTTACTAAATGGTGGACTATGGAAGTCACTTCTGCCTGGGACTCAGATTCCTAATGTGGAAAATGAGGGGGGATTAGAAGTGATGACCTGGAAGGGCCCCTCTGGATCCGAAACGATCCTCGCACTTTCCCTGCACAGCCCGATTCTGAAAACAAACTTCTAAGGGGCTCCATGGAAAGGGGAGGCAGGGCCCCGCCAACCTACCTCCAACGGTTCCACCTGTAACCCCAGAAGAGAAGTTTCCCATAGTATGAGAATTTGTCAATCTGGTTGCGGCTGACGACACATGGACCAAACTGGCGGCAGCGGGCATGGAATTAAATAAAGACTGCAATACTGAAGAGCCTGCCACCGAGCTGAGGTTGGCCTGCAGGGACATGGGGCCCAGGGGAAACTGGGATCCAGTGGTGAAAGTGTTGAGGAAAGGATGGTGCGCCGACACGGAAGAAGCAGGGTGGCCGGCCGCAGAGGCCGTGCTGGACAGGCCTTTGCCGTTGAGGAGGCCCCCCGGAGGTACAGCAGCAGCGGCAGATATGAAGAGGTTGTGGCCATTCTTAAACTCTACCTCCCGGTCCCGCCCTTTGCCAGCCTTGCCAATGTGCTGCAGGGAGCCTTTGTCGGGGACCCCCCCCAGCTGCAGGCCCATGTCAAGCACCTCTTTACTTCTGCCTCCGGCCCTCGGCAACTCTTCCCCCTTCATACTGCCCAGGCCGTCCAGCTGCCTCTTGTTCAGAAAAGGGTTGGCGTCTGAGGCGTCTTTGCTCCGCTGTGCTTGAAAACCCAGAGGGGAGCTTAGGCCGGCCGCCTCGGTGGTCTTGTGAGAAAGAGAAGCACCATCGTGAAAGCTGTGTAAACTCATGTCAGCAGCAGACAGGCCCCCGGTGTAGGAGAATCCATTGGAGGAGTTTGTGTTGGGGCTGAGACCATCCGACCCTGACAAGGAACTGGGGAAGCTCTTCCTTGTGTGCACAGAGATCTTGGCGTCAATGGCCATTGTGTCCTCGGAGGACGGCCGGAAGGCAAACAGGGAATTCTGGCTCAGGGACGAAGCTGCCTGTAAGGGACTGTCGGATGTTTTGGTAAGGTTGATGTCTGATATTGGTGAAAAAGTAGACTTCCATTTACTACTGTTTATGCCTTCAGTCAACTGGGTTTGCTTCCTTCCTGTAAGGCCACCACCTGGTTGAGAAAAAGAACCAAAAATAAATCCCAGTTCAATCAATCATCTGTTTGGGGACAGTTCAGAAGGGGAAAAGGTCAGGTTTATTTGAAGGAAGGTCAGCACTTTGACAGCTGTGGGAGTGAACCCCCACATAACTCTTGCAGGTCTGCTTTGAGAAGGCCTAAGGCTTAAGCAACCCAGCAAACTGAACAAAAGAGAAAAGATGGCAAAGAATTTAAGAACTAACTGGCACAGGGCAGCTCATCCCTAAGAAGTCTAGGAAAAGACTACGAGAAATGCAGAAAGCAGCATCTCGACAGTCAAGACTGTGGGCCATCAAGAACTATGAGAAACAGTGTAAGTAAAAATTCAATGGGCAGAGGGGAAAAAAAAGGCACTTTCCATCAGGTGCCCAAAAATGTTTTCTCCCCATGATGGCTAAATAGATGCAAAGAATAAGAAAGTGCCGCTACCCTAACTGCTAACATTTCAGTGACCATGAATGCTTCAAAATCACTGTGAACTTCACACTGGTGAAAGTTTAGTCACAAGGGAAAGGTGAAAGGGTTACAGCTCACATGAAACTGAATTATGATGGGTCATTCCATTGGAAGAAAGAACAAAAAGTCTCCACAGAAGCATGGGAACTGTAAACCCCAAGGGGTGGGGGGAGAGGACGCGTGCAGGTGGTCCTTTGAGGAAGTACTGCTGGGATCAGAGGGCAACACAAAGCCTACCTGGGCAAGCTTCAGTTCAGGAAGGTCTGAAGTCTATTATCAATCAGCTGGAGCTAGCAGGAAATATCAAACACTGGGACATTCAATAGTTTATTTACTTACCATTTTCTGTTTTCTGGGGAGACTTGCTCTCTAACGAGATTGTTGCAATTTTCCTTTCAATCCTAAGAAGGTAAAAGGAAATGGGTTACTAGATAACAAAGCTTCTTAAACCATGATTTGTAACCCATGTGGTCATGTAAATGTGGGGGTCACAAAAAATTTGCCAACAGTAAAAGATATGAAATATTCCACCAAGACTTCATTCTTTATGCAACAATAAACAAGCACATCATCTCATTTTTGTGTTTGCTTTCATCTTTAATAAAAGGTAAAATTATACAAATACTGAAGAACTGTTTTAAAATATATTTCTTGGAGCAGCTAGGAGGGGCAGTGGATAGAGCACCAGCCGTGAAGTCAGGAGGACCCGAGTTCAAATCTTATCTCGGACACTTAATACTTCCTGGATATGAGACCCTGGGCAAGTCACTTAACTCCAATTGTCTCAGCAAAAAAAAAAAAAAAAAAAAAAAAAAAAGTCTTTCTTGATGTTTTATTATCAGCAAATGTGTGATTTGTACACCTACTTTATACAACTATAAAACCAGGGTTGCATGAAAGGGATCACAAGTGGAAAAAACTTAAGAATCCCGATTCTATATAACTGCTTATGATATCCCACCATAAGTAAAGGCACTTTATGACTCTAGGAATATTTTATGTGTTACTTAAGCAGATTGGTCAAAGCAGTACTTTTCTACAAAAAGGATACCTGAAAGCACTAGGTACAAAGATAAGCTCCATTACTCATATAAAATAATTTAGATAATTCACATCACCTCAATGCTCTCTTTTCTAAAATGAGTTTAACAATTAAAATGCCCTCATTGAGCATCCTATATCAAAAACTAATTAATTAATTAAATCCTGGGACCTGCCTGGCCCATAAAAGAGGTCAGTTCCTAAGTGTAATGAAATTAAATTTTCTGTCACTCTTGAGTTTGCCACCTGTTTCCTACAAAATGCATATACCAATTTTGAAAAAGAAAAAACTTTGAATGACATATTAGAGGATGGAGAATTAGGAATAACTTTTTTTTTTAAAGATACATACTCTTATCAATGACTTCTTTGATGCCTAAACCAGGTAGTGGAAACTCTGTCAGCAATTTTTAAAGTGAAGTCCTCAAATTCCTATTTCCAAGGTTCTTTCTGAGGGTTGTAAGGTCAAGACTATTTTCACTATAAAATTGTTATTTTCCTATTAAAATATGCCTCCTTTGAAGTCTTCATATGCTACAAGATTGAATGCAGAAGCAGATGAAAAGATTGTCACCTATTAAGCTAGACATTAAATAAATTTGCAAAAACATGTAAAATGTTTTTCTCTTAAATTATGTATTCTGAAAAATTGATATTTTGTTAAAGTCCTATTTACCTTAAAAGGCAATAGGCTTATTATTATTTTAAAATTTTATCAGGTCTAATTTCTAATATGGCAATAATACTAAATAGAATCCACATAAATGGAAGCTTTTTGGACTCAACAGTTTTTTTGTTTTGTTTTTTAAAGAATGATATGAACATTTTAGTCACTTTAGTTAATTAACTTTAGTTAATTCAAAACTACTTCCAAATTTATTCTGATTCACAGTTCTACTAGTACCGCAAATTAATATAGCTATCTTTCCATAATCTCAACATTGACTTCCCATCTTTGCAAATTTCCTGAATGTTGGGGTGACACCAGGGGAATTTAAAGATTTTTACTGATATTTTCTGGGGGTTTTAACACCAGAACTTCTCCCAGCATCACTCCTTCCCATTCCAGAGGGCCATTTTTAAAGAAAGAGGAAGAGGGGGAAAAAATAAAAAGACTTAAAATACCACACCCATAGAAACCCAACTTCCCTAAAAGAGTTGGGGGGTGGGGAAAAGAATATTTGTTCTTTTCAACTTGGCAACAATCATCTTGATTTTGTTTAGTGATTATTTTTTATTCATATTGCATTGCTGGATGATTTTGCTTGCTTTCCTCTTAATCGGGCCATACAAATTTACGATGTTTTCTCTGTCTCCATTTGTTATTTTGTAGAAAAATTTTCCATTAGATTATTGTACCAAAACTTATTCAATGAACAGCAAATTCATGGGCACCGATATGATTTCAAACTATTGGCTCCCACACAAAGCCCTATAGTTAGAGCTAGTCTGGCACAAGAAAAGGATGAAAATGTTATAGACATTTCGGGGATATGCCTAGTGGAGGGGAATTTATAGGTCTGAGAGCATGACCAGTTCAGTTATTTTGCCATATTTCAAAAGTGATTTCCAAAATGGCTGCATCTATTCATAACTAAACTAATGTTGACAATTCCAATCTTTTGTCATCTTTGATTATTGGGGGATGAGGGGATACCATAAGATTTTTTTTCCATGTAGCTACTAATAGCATCTCTGTTCATATCCTTTAATACCTAGGGGGGGGAATGGTTTTTCAGGATTATGTATGTACATATTGTATCTATGCCTGATATTTTTTACTCATTCAGCTGCTTTCTATTCTTATCCTAAACACCTCAAGTTTGTTTGAGCAGGAGTTTCTCAATTTTAAAAAAAAAGAATAATCTTTAAGGTCCTATATCCATTCTGATCCTATCGTGAAACACAGTGTTAATCTAAGACTTTGCCCTGCCACACTATGTGCTAATTTCCCAGTTTTTATCAAATAGGGAATTTTTTTCCCCCTAACAAGTGTTGATTTGAATCTACTGTTTCTTGTTTCTAGTCTATTCCACCTATTTACATTTAAACACTAAATGGTTTTGATGACAGCTTTATAATCTAGTTTGAGATATCAAAGTACATTTCTACTTTCATCCCTATTTTTTCCCATTAGATATTCCAGATCTTTTATTTCTTGAAAAATATTTTACTGTTAAAATTACCAAATCTTTCTCAAGAGAGTTTAGTCTTACAATAAAAGTGCTAATTTCTGCTGCTGTTGAGTTTATTTTGAGCCTATAATACGGCTGAAGCTATGGTTTAGAGTTGTATCTTTATTAATTGCCTAGTTTTCCATATAAACCATTACCTGGGGGGAGCAAGATGGTACAGTGGATAGAGCACCACCATGGAGTCATTAGGATTTGAGTTCAAATCCAACTTCAGCTATATTACTTCTTAGTTATGTGATCCAGCGTAAGTCACTTAACCCCAACTGCTTTGCCAAAAAAGAAATTATCTGAACAGCTCCCTTTGTCTAACTTTGTACCTTTTAAATTAATCCTTATGTATTACTATTGCTATCATTTCAAACTATATCAAATAAAAAGGAGACTAGGCATCCATGTTTTATTCTTGATTTTACATATTTATGATTTTTTTTAAGTTTTCTTTACTACCCATATGATTCATGGAGTTTCAGTATAAAGGTTACAGTTTATCAATGGCTTTTTGTGCATTAATTTGGGATGATCATGTGGTACTAGAGTTTTTATTTTCAACATAATTATATTGCTTTTCCTAAAGCTAAAGTGTTCCTATAAGTAAATCTGACTTTGTCAATATGATGTTGAGTAAGATCCTATACTTTAATGAGATTTTTATTTAAATTTTTTGAATCAATATTCCAATAAACCAGCAGTGAAGCTCAAGTAAAAAATTTATTCACAGCAGTATCTTATGTCACTAGGCAAATATCTCATGGATCTCATAAAAAGCCCATAAGCAAAGTGTTGTTATTATCAGATTATTTCTGGGGAATTGATCAAGTCATACAAGTAGTCAGTATCTGAGGGTAGTTTTGGACTGGGGTCTCCAGACCTAGTGCTCTGAGCATTATGGTATCACTTGACCATAAAAGTAAATGAGGGCCCCTGTGGGGCAAAAATTGGAAACCATACATAAGCTATGGGGTTTTTTCCTTTATTTTAATAAATTTTTATCAAATTTTATTTTAACCTAAAGTTCATAAGCCACGTGTTTAATAATTCAGTTCTAAAAAGCTCTTCTTTGATTTAAAAACTTTCCTGGTTAAGATATTTGGGCTATTATTTGTCTCACAAAAGTAATCTGAGTCCTTTGTCAAATTTATATTGTATTTATGTAGTATTCATGAAAATAGAATTTTTGAAAGAATTCTCTTGGGTTCTATATGTTAGATTTTGCTAGAGTTAGTTCTATATCATTGTTTTGAGATGAAATATATGGTATTAGTTTAGGTATTTAATACTTTTGATAGAATTTCTCTATTTCTTTTGTGTTATCATATCCAAAGGAGGTCATTGATAAGTCACTATATACACCAAAATATTTATAGCAACATTTTCTGTAGTAGAAAACAAAATAGATGATAATGGATTGGAGAATGGCTCCGAAACAAATATGGTGATTTGCAACAATCAAAAGTGAATGCTTGAAAAATTACAAAGAACTAGCATGATTTGAAAGAAAAGATATGAGAAGATCTAACTCCTTTAAAGACCTAAGTGGTGTTCAAATACGGTATATTACAGATGTTTTCAGAATTTTTCAATGTAACTGATTTTGCTGATTGTTCTTTCTTCATTCTATGAGATGATTCTCTGGAAGGAAAGGGGAAATGGAGTAAAATTCTGATGATAATATAGCAACAAAAATTTGTTTTAAATTAAATTAATGTATTTTTAAAAAATGTTTTTAGAAAGAAGTATTCTTACATTAATTGTTACACGACCACTGAATTTTAGACAAAGTCTGAGTATGAGTATGAAAATTAGTAACCAAAGCCAGCAAAGCCTTCCTAGAAATTACCTTTCCTACCTCTATATGGGGTGTTAATTATAAATACTAATTAGAAAATTAATTGATCTTACTGAAAAGTTTGTCAATGAATCCCCTTAAAGAAGAAGTTAAGGTCTTACCTTCCTAAAAACCAAACATTTCAGGATATAATAGATAAGGTAAAATGTATACTAAACTTGGAACCAAGTGATCTAAGTAACAATCTTAATTTAGGTCTTATTCTACTTAATACAATGGTGTTGAAAAAAACTGAAACAAAGTAAAAATTTTAAATTTATTGACAAGATTTAAACCATATAACATTTCACATTAAAAACTTAATAGGTCTTCTTTGCTGCAATCTCATTTTACACAATTTGGAAATGAGTTAACAAGAAGTTTTTAAAATGTCACTTTTATTTTTAATTTTTTGTTATTTATCGTTGTTCAACTAACAATATTTATGATTTATGTTCTCGCTCTTTTCCCACCCCACCAAGGGGTATAAGGAAAAACAAAATCTTTTAGCAAATACAGTCACTGGCCATGTCCATAAATGTATGTCTTGTGCTTAACACTTAACACTTGTGTGCATCCTTACCGCCCCCACTCTCACACACTCTCTCTCTCTCTCTCACACTCACACACACACACACACACACACACACACACACACACACACACACACACACTCTCTTATATTTGTGTGTATACTCCATGGTGTATATAGATACACCAATGTGTTTTTTTTTTTAAATGAACAAAAAAACTTTCCATCCTTCACCATCAAACTAGCCAACAAGCAAAATAATCATACGTAGTAAAGCAATTAATTCCCATAGCGGCCACGTCCAAAAGTCAGGCTTATTCTATACCCTGAGTCTGTTGCCTCTCAATCAAGAGGTGAGCAGCACATTTCATCAATGTTTCTGGAGTGATGGATAGTCATTGGGCTAATTAGAATCTTAAGTTTTTCAAAATTGTTTTGCCACTTGATGATGCTGTTGTATTACTTGTTCTTCTGTTTCTGGTAATTTCAAAATGCACCAATTCATACAAGTCTTTCTCTGATACTATCTGTTGTCATTTTTTGAGATGCAAGAATATCCCATTACATTCATTTATCATAATTTATTATTCAGCCACATCCCAAATAAAAGGTACTCTTTTTGTTCAGTTCCTTTTAAGTACCAAAAAGGGATAAGTGTGTATATATATATATATATATATATATATATATATATATATATATATATATATATATATATATATATATATATATATATATAAATATATTTTGTATATGAGTCCCTTTCCTCTTTCTTTGATCTCTTTGGGGTAAAGGCCTACGGAGATATCACAGGGTTAATAGACATGCAGTTTAGTTGCTCGTGGAGCACAGCTCCAAAATAATTTTAAGATTAGCCATAAACTTTTTATGTGATTTTATCAAGTGGATTCTTAGGATACGGTGATATTTATCACTTTCTTGGAAAAATCTCCTAAACTGTCTTGATATATTAGCATGGTCTTACAAGATGTTACTGAATTCTGTTTCTCTTCAGGAATTTTAGTCCTTCTATCAATGCTTACCAGCGATTTCCATTCTCTCAAAAAGGACAAGACTTCTAGGCCCACTGAAATAAAATTTAAACATCCCCAAAACACTGCATTGTAGGCTGGATGCTTTACAATATTATTGAGGTGTCGAGATTAGAATGCCTGCTCTGAAATTCTCACCATGATTTTGATATAGCCTTGAACAACAAATGGAGCTTCATTCATCAATAAACTGCTTTTCCAGTCTTTAGGACTCTAGTCTTTGTACTGTTTTAATTATGACAATATTCCTTCTTATAAAAATGAAGTAGCTAAGTTTTTTTCTAGTCTTCTCACTTGTCTTCCCGTTTCAAGAAGCTTTCCTCACACTGTAGAAGAATTGCTAACAATCCCTGTTGCCACTTGGCAGCTCTGCTGACTCATGCTTATTCTCTGTATTGAATTAGGCTGTCTTGCAGGAAGTCCTTGGTGCCATGTTATGTTTATGACCCCACTTTCCTTTGTGCTTCATTGTGACTGACGCTGTTTCACCATGTACTTGAATGATTCTTGAAACGCTTGATGTTCCCACACCAAAAGCCGCTGAAATACCTCTAAGAGTCAGTGAAGTGTGCTCTTTAAGAGCTACAAATTTTGCACGTTTCCTTGGAGTAACATCCATTCTTAAAAACAATAGAATTAAAAACACAACAAAAGAGAGCAATGAAATATGTGCATATAATATAAAATCTAGTATTCAAGTGCTGCTGTTGTACTAGAATACACATTATAGCTAATCACTGCTGTTACAAAATGGAAAATTATACTTTATCAAGCAAATTTATAAGTCACTGTTCCCTTATTACCCTATGAGGTTTCCCAGTCAAATGAGATGTTGGCCCACATAAACCCACTTCTGATATTCTGTAATTCCCAATATTAAAAAGGTTACTGATGATTAGAAAAAATGTATATAGTTTTATTCTTCTATATCAGTGGTTCCCAAAGTATTGTTCACAAGAGTCCTTTAGGAACTACCAGTTCTGTACTCAAGATAGCTTACTAAAGGAATAATCCTACCAAGCCCACTTATGGGAAAAGTTCAGCCCAATAAGTTAATCAACAAGTGGTTTGTAGTTCTAGTTCATCAAAGACTATTTACCTAATGCAGTTAAGAGATGGATCACTGGAGGGAGTGGTCACAAGTAGTATTAATGAGTCCCATTTACCCAAAACATTATGGTTTGTAAAGGGCTTTTTAAAAAAATCAACAAACAACCCCTTGATTTAGTTAGTGCTACAGCATTATGACAATCATCAAACCACTTCAAAAATTAGAAAACCAAAGTACCTTTAGTCATATAGCTAGTAAGTATCAAAGTGCACATGGAAGAGTCTTTAGAAATGCTTATTTGATTATACATACTTGTATCTTTCAAGTACCATGTCTCTCCATAATTTCTGGCCACTGGGCTTTTCCATTATCATCAAATGAAAATAAATTTCTAGAGAAAAACTCAAGAGGAACACATGAGCAGTATGTCCTGGGTGTCTGATATGAACTCCTGGTGGGGAAAAAAGTCAAGCTTCCCCTACATAGCACTACCTCAAAATACAAGCCACAGGCAGTCAGTGCCACAAGGAGACGACCCAGGTGAAAGCGACACTGTGTTCCTGGCTCACCTGATACTGTTGTGCTCATCTTCAGATCCTTGCTCTTCATCCGAGGTCAGGGGCGAGTAATGAGCCCCGTTCGTCTGGATCAAGGGCTTCTCCTTTTTCAGCACAGGAGGCTGGTCGTTGTCCTGGTAAGGAATAGGAGAGTTCTTCAGGGAGTTTTCAGGGGAGGAAATGGCTGTTATTTCTAAAGGTTGATTAATGTTATTGACCTAGGGATCAAAAACAAAACACACACCACAAAAACCCAATTAAATGAATTCTTCAAACAGATCATGTGACCAAAACATGACTGTCACGTTACATTTTAATATCACCTCTGAAAAGGTGCCTTCAAGCTCCTCTCACAACAAAGTGCTGAGCTTAAAAGTGGGTAAAGAAAAAGGAGTGATATGACACAGCAGAAAAAGGACTATGTCTTAAAACTGGAAAATGAGGATGGGATCCCAGCATTGACAGGAACAATCTGACTCTCAGTAAATCAGTTAATCTCTCAAAGTCTCAAATGACACACCTGAAAAATGAAAGGATAAGACAAAGTGATCTCTTAGACAAGTTCCTTATCAACCATTTTATCAACAGGGATGTATAAATGGTAAATGATTGGGTTAGAACACAAGGAAGGCCAATGCTTCCTGGCCTGTAAGGTCCCCATTGGTTCTAAAATGGCTATTCTGAGTAAGAATCAAGGCCACTGGTTCCACAGCAGGAATGCCCCAAGGGAGAATTCTGATTTCCTGACACAATTCCTAGCCCAACTTTTGTGCACTTGGAACATCCAGGGTTCTTTTCCCTATGACACACCCATCAGTGACAAACAAAAACAACACATTTCTGGTAGCAGAAACACTCTCAAAATGATAGGTTTGTGGCTATCATTTCACCACAATTTACTATCAATGTTAAGCTGCTCTAGGAAATTTTTCAACCCCCTAAAATCAGTGTTTGGATCCACAGCAGCAATATGGACAAAAACAAGGTATGTATTTGTGGAAGGTCAGGACAGTCCTAAATAACAACAATATCAAAAGGTCACAGTGAGAACCTGAGCTTCAAAACTTGAAAGCCATGGGGAAAGTCAGCCCCTTGTTTTCAATGAGTTAGTGTCTGGCTATAAATATGGGATAGAAAAGAGGATCTCAAGTAGTCCTCTCTCACACAGATGAGTCCACAGCAAAGCCTCTTTTTCTTACCATAGAGTTGATGTTGAGAGGTGAGCCTGAAGACTGGGTAAAAAGGCCTGCCACAGATGGTAAGGGCTTGCGCTTGGGAGATACCGCTGAATTCACACTGGGGTTCCCTGTGGAAGACCGCTTCCTTCTGCCCCTCTTCTTGCCCTCCTGCACACAAGCCTGTCCACAATCTGGGCGAATGCTAGTGGTCAGAGGGCTGTGTTTGTTGGAAGGAGACTGCTTCAGGTTCCCTGTATTGGTCGAGATTGTAAAGAGGATTCTTCTCTTGACTTCACTTTCAGGATCTGAAAAGCCTGAATCTAGTGGAAGATCCCCCTTGTTACCTTCAGAAAACAATTTTGTAGTATCCGAGTACTGCAAAATCCCCATCATGCTTTGAGAAGCTCCATTGAGGCGTGGGCTGACAGCAAGTGGATGGGCTGGAGAGTTCTGGCCAGAGTTCCGGGACTGCATCATGAGTAAAGAAGGATGCTGGGGCGTAGAACTCCGGGACCCCACTGAATTAAAGAGGCTCCCTGAATTGGAGGAATCATCTAGGGCTGCCTGCTCAGCACCATGGTTAAGATGGGCTGGGCTACTGGAAAGTGTGCCATTGACTGCCAAGGAGCCACTATAAGAAAAACCTGTTGGAGACATGGATTATCATGGCAATATAACACAAAACTGTGTGCACCATTTTTGAATTATAGGTAATACCCAAAGTTCCAGACAAAAAACATAAAAACCTCACTCTTGATATTTCATCCACCTGTTCAAAATATATCACCATAAGCTCTTGATATAGATTTGAAGAGAGGGTTTCTTAGCAGAGGATCCAGAACTTAAAAAATTTCTTTTGATAACATTTTCAATCTAATTGGTGTCCTTTATATTTCTATATGCTTTATGTATTTAAAAACATTCAGAGGAGTACACAGGCTTTACCGAACTGAGCTACCTTAGAGAGATAACATGGTAAGTAGCAAAGGCCCAGAATTTAAGTCACCTGCATGAACTCAAAAATAGACAAGAAAACTGAGGCCTAGGAAGCTAGGATTTGAAGCCAGGCCCTCTGTTACAAGTTCCCTAAGTGCTGCCCCAGCATCAGGCCTTGAGGACCTTGTGAGATCCCACCCAACCCAGATCTATGAGCCTGTGACGTAGGTGTGGCCACTAAGTGTGCAAGATCAGGCAGGTATGCTGGCAAACATGAGATAAAATAGCTGAGTGATCCTAGGGAAGTAAGTCTCTGTCTTACTCTTGGACCAAGTCGTAGAGGTGGCCTGCAAAGAAAATTTCCTCACAAGGGAGTTCCTAATCTTAATAAAATCATAGGTCTCTTTCTCAGACCCAAGAACAAAAAGCCCCGTAACAATACTTGGCCTAATGTCACGTTTCTGTAGAATCAGTGATCAACTCTACCATTGTTATTCTGGAAAAGGAATTCCTGAGACAATTAAAAGATGTTAAAAGAACAAGCTAGTAAAGGTGTCTGAAGAGACCTAGGGTCAGAGCAGAAAAGTTACATAAAAATGGATTCTTATAAAATTTTGACAAATGATAATTAATTCAGTGGTTTCACTTAAATGTGAGTGAAGGCTTCCATTACTAAAGGTTAAGTCCAGGCGTTTCGCAGAGCACTGTTGTCCCTGGTTCTCTGACATATTGAGGATGCCTCAGGTACAGGCAATAGCCTGACTCAGCCAAAAAGAATTTCCCCATTCACTGAATTTTCAGATCTGCTATAGTAGCCAAGGAAAAGCATGAATTGTCCAGATGGCTCCTCTGCCATATTCTTTCCCTTTTGGGCTATGACATTGTGCCTGGAGTCAAAGCTGCCCTCGGAGCAGAAGGGGGGCCTCTCTCATGGTCCTGCACTGTGATCAGTGACACCAAGGTCACTGAAGCCACAAAGCCCCCAGAGCTGAGACCCACAGGAGACGCCAGGGAATGGGTGCAGGGAGCAAACAGGAGAGACTGCAGCCACAGGCTGACTCTTTCTGGAGCCACAACATGAAGAGGCTTTCTAAGTTTAGATTTTAGAGCTTGCCTATAGGAAAAATGGTTAATAATAAATGATAAACAAAAATGCCAGCCTTACTGACAATTGTTTTTATCTATCAATATAAATGAGTATGCCGGGAGACTATTCTCACTGCTGAGTGTATATACAACAAACCTAACTAAATTAAAATGATATTCAAATGTGGGAAACTACAAGTACACGTAAAATCAATACAACATAAAGCTAAACAAAATAAAAATATAGAGAGACACACATAGAGGAAAAGACAGATGGTGGGGTGGAGGGGAAGAGAAGGAGAGAGACAAGTAGAAACACACACACACACACACACACACACACACACACACACACACACACACACACACACACACACACACACACACTGCCAGTAACCCAGAAAATCATCAGGGACACAGGAACACAGATTTAGGGAACAACAGATGGTGAGAAAGATTTTTGTTCACTATGAAACAAATTCCTGCAGGTGGAATATAAAGAATAAGCAAAGGAAAAACTGATGACTTTTAAAAATTGAGAGAAAAAAAGTGTATATATAAAATTTCTCTGCACAAAATATGTAAGACTCAAATGCAGAGGTGATAAGACAACAGTAAATTGACCCCAGACCCAAATCAAAACCAAAGATGTACTAAGACCACAGGAGAGCAATTCAGAAGTAAAATCCCAGATTAGGCTTGGGCTCAGTGATAGTAGTGAAGCCAAGGCATCACCTGATAGAATGACCATACCTGAGGTAGCCAAAGCAAGGGACTTGTTTCCTACAGCACTGTTCATACCATTATGGGAATTAGCACCAAACTGTTTTTCAAGTGTTGCTGAAGTAGACTCTCGATTCTGATGAACTGGACTAGGTGTGTTCCTCTGTGGAGGAAATGAACCCACCTTGTAATTGAGGCAAGCTACACATATCAAACATCCACTTTATTTACCAAAAATACTTAAAAATTATGTGTACTACTGGATAAGAGCTTAACAACACAGAACTGAGCACCACACAGGAGTCAGAAAAGGTACTGCAAAGCTAGAATTAACTGTTAATGGAAATCAAAAGATACAAAACTTTGCTATCCAGTCTTCCTTCCCCAAAAAAGGAAACTGTTAATTCAACTATATACAACAAGAAAGGGTATGGGTGAGTGAGGAGATTAATTTTCAATTAACATATAGGGGCTTAAAAAAACATTTGTAATCCAAGCACATGAGCCACCAAAATGAAAAAAAGAAAGAATGCAACCCACATAGCAGTAACCATAAAAACCTCGGACATGTCAGTTATAAAATATAATCAGAACTTAGAACTACCAATATCCTAAAGACTTACATTATTGACTAGGGTATTTAAAATAAAAAAAAAAAAAAAAAAAAAAAAAAAAAGGCTCTTGGATCCTATATACTTTTTAAAAAAAACTTTTAACATTCAATAAATTCACAGTTTAAAAAATAAGAAAAAAAAAGCCATGATCAGATACCACTGCATTTTCATGCCTAAAAATGAGAATCACAAAAGAAATTCAAGCCTATCCCTGGTTTACTAGGGATTGTGTGTGACTTAGAAAAGCCTCTCATTGAAGAGCTAATCCAATTCCAATTGATCAATGATGGACAGAATCAGCTATACCCAGAAAAGGAACACTGGGAAATGAGTGTAAACTGTGAGCATTTTTGTTTTTGTTTTTCTTCCCAGATTATTTTTACTTTCAGAATACCATTCTTCCTTTGCAACAACAACAACAACAACAACAAGAAAATTCGGTTCTGCACATATATATTGTACCTAGGATATACTATAAGATATTTAATATGTATGGGAATGCCTGCCATCTGGGGAGGGGGTGGAGGGAAGGAGGGGAAAAATTCGGAACAGAAGGGAGTACAAGGGATAATGTTGTAAAAAAAAAAAAAAAAAAAAATTACCTATGCATATGTACTGTCAAAAAAAAAAAGTTATAATTATAAAATTAAAAAAAAAAGAAAAGCCTCTCATTAATAGGATTTCTATAATATGAAACTCCAACTAACTTTTCCCTGCAATGAAGTTCTCTGTGTAAAAATTTTCCAGTGATGCTGAAAGGCTGAGTTATATATACACCATGATCTCAGATTAATTTAAGTTGCATGTCTCTCAGTAGACTAGAGAATGACAAAGGAGACCTGGATAGAGTGAAGCAGGGCAAAGGAGTTGAAAAAGGAAGATAATCAAGCCAATAAAAGAGCATGAAATGTAGATAAATAGACCTTGTCCTCCATAACTAGCATGAGAAGTCTCCCTTGTAGGAAGATATTTCTAAGAACCCCACAGGATGAGAAGGTTGGAACTGGATAAAAGGAGTATTTGGAAAATCCCAAGATGGTCCCCCAAACCTTCTACTCACCACTTTCTCCGCACGGCTAGGCAACACTACACTGGCCAATGGGATACTGACAGGAAGTTTATTGGGCTGTACTGTGCTGAGAGGAATACTGATAGGTAGGCTGGTGATTGTTTCCCCATTGCTGGCATAGGCTCTCTCTTTTAAAACCTGTAAAAGAATGATTTTTAAAAAATAATTATTAAAAAAAAAAAAATCTCTAAAAGAATAAAACTAAATCAAATACTAAGACTCAGGCCAAAGCATTACAGTTTTCATGATTACAACTTTATAAAGTGTGGAGTCTGCAGCAGATTTAGTTCCAACATTTCACCTTTTTAATTTTTTAAAAAAATTATTTCCTTTCACATTTTTGGTTCTTCAAAAGAGTTTTACTTAAAATCTGTAAAATATTCTCTAGACCAGTAGTTCTGAAACTAGGAACTTGAAAAAGAGGTCAATGAGATCAAAACTATTTCCACAATTACATATTTTAATTTCTAACATATAGTAAATATTGATAACTTTGAACAAGAAATATTAAAAGGGCTCATGAGATCTGAAAGTTGAGAACCACTGCTTTAGGCATACCAATTACTAAAGTATCATGTTAATTTAGGCAGTATCATTAGTTTTTGTTGCATTGGCACTGCATAGTCACAATCAAAAAGTACAAGTGTGCTTTTGCTAGTTTGACTCCCAATGTTTTATATATTTTGTAGCTATTTAAAATTTTTTTTCTCCTATATTTTTCAATAAATAGAAGTACTGCCAATGCTTGTGAGTTTATTGTACTTTGCTGAAGCTATTAATTCTCAATTATTTTTCTTTGCTGATAACACCATTAGGAATTTTAAAATAGAGAAAAATGAGAATAGATCACATCAGGAAGAATCCAAAAGCTGAATAATACTCAGTGAAAATATAAATTGCCTCAAAAGAACTTTCTATTTGACAAGAATTATTCGGAAAACTAGAAAACAATCTGGAAGAAATTAGGTTTAGATCAATACCTTTTCTCATATACCACATTTCAGAATTTGTCTCTTTAAAAAGGATCTACAACCTACAATATATTGGGAACTAACACAAACATAAAATTTTAAAAACCTTTCCCCAATAAATAATGGTCAAAAGCTATGAACAAAAACATTCTCAAAAGAATTACAATTATGAAAAGAAAGCTAACAATTACTAACTAAGAATTACTAACAAAAGAAATAAATGCAAATAAAAATAGGTCTGAGGTTTCACCTCATTTCCAGCAAGTTAGCAAAGATGATGAAAAGTATGGAAATGTTAGAAGGTTGCGGAAAGATGGGCACACTAACATGCTACTAGTAGAGTTGCATCAATGTACCCAACTATTCTGGAAAAAATGTTGGGATAACACTCTTTGATTCAGAAATCAAAAATTTGATTTAGAAAGTGCTAGGCATACATCCCTGAATAGAAGCAAAGAAATAGAAACAAAACAGATGCCCACTGACTGGGGAAAGGCTAAACAAACCATAGTATGTATCATTGCACCATAAGAAATGAACAGGAATACATAAGGAAATACAAGATGTATAAATAGACTTATGTGGACTGATGTAAAGAAGTAAACAAAATCTAGAAAATATACACAACTAGAACAATGGAAATGGAAATAGAAGAACAAAATTAGCATAATGAAAGATGCAAAATTATAAATGATGAAGCTGGGCCCTAAAAAAGATTTGAAATGGCACTTCCTGCGTCTTCTAAATGGGGGGGTTGGGATCTATGAAAGTAGATCAATAAATGAAGCATCAGACATTTTGATCCCCCTACTCCTTTTTGTATTCTTTATAAGGGATTAAAATCGTAGGTGATGTAAAAATAAATGTTATAAACAGAAATTTTACTGAAAAACAAAATCAGATAGGCAGGGACTTAAGCAGCCAACAACATTCACTATTCCTCTAACAAAATGGAGGCCTCTCCTCAGCAATGGAGGAGGTCCTGTCAGAAGCCATGACCTATTCTGGGCTGACGCCCACTCTTGCCCAGATCCTCACCTTGTCACTGCTCTTCTCTCCTG